>NC_133500.1:10727366-10744213 GCF_025370935.1 Choristoneura fumiferana
TTTCTGATGATGGCAAATATCGCGTATGATACTTTCAGTGGACACCTATAGCCTGTGGAATGGCAGCGCCATATTAAAATTTACTGTCAAGCGGCGCGGCCATTTTGAAAAAATCTTTCTTGACTGCAGTGACACTACGAATTAATTTCGCGAATTCGCGAATTTTATTAAAAATATCACCAAAAAAAGAACTACTTTAATTTTATA
This sequence comes from Choristoneura fumiferana, assembly GCF_025370935.1. NCBI lineage: Eukaryota > Metazoa > Arthropoda > Insecta > Lepidoptera > Tortricidae > Choristoneura > Choristoneura fumiferana. The sequence continues at coordinate 10,727,574 of NC_133500.1, forward strand.
GATAAGCTTACAGTGATAGTTTAGCAAAAATGGCATATCTAATTAAATAACAATGAATGACCTTCAATTTCTGTGAACTTTATTATTCATTATCAAATATCTGATAACCAAATTTTTCTCAGTCATGTATTAAATAACTATAATTACAAAATAAAACAATTACCTGTAGGAAACACTGATTTATTTCGTAAATATTAATTTATTTACGAAACAAAGCCCTTTTATAGTCTTTCAATATCAAATAATAGTATAATACGAGGTTTCCAAAAATACCAGCGCACGGCAGCGGCCACACAGTGAAACTTGAGTAACGATAAGAACGAAATTCTTCCGTAGTGTGGTCGCGGCCGTTAATAAATGCCATCCTTGTCTATTTATGAACGCATTCTGCAAGAATAAGCAAGCGAGATATAGGTCTACCAGTTTATATTTGTTAGTGAAATACGTCACCCGCCAGCGACCGGGAGCCGGTCGCTTGCCACTCAAGGGTTTTGACAGCGTGCCGGGAGCCGGTCGCCTGCCAAACAAGGGTGTGCCGGGACCGCGGACGCTTGCCACTCCAAGGGTTAAAATGTTTTTATATCTTTGCTTTCCCTACATATGGTTTAAAAAAACACTTAAAGCTAAACAAAAATGGATGACAAAGGTATAAACTGTGCTGTAGGAAAAAAAGAGACACGTTTTGGCTCTATAGGTCCAACATGACAAAAATAAAAAGACTAAAATAAAAACCGCACTAAAATTATATAATAGCAGATTGAGGAAGATAATTAAATTAACACAATTCTCTCAAAACAACCACTACATTCAAGCATCTAAATGCAAATCGAAAGCAGTATGGCAGGTGATCAACAAATGTAAAAAACAATATACCAAAAGATCAAGTAACAAAATTAAACTGAATGAAAAATATATTACCGATCCAACAAGTATTGCTGAAGCGTTCAATAGCTTCTTTATTGAGGGAGGAGTAAAAAGCAATACGAGTGTACCAACACAAAACAACTCTCGAATAAAATGTAATTCCCACACTATATTTTTAACACCAACCACACCTAATGATGTTATGAAAACGATTCAATCCTTAAAGAATACTAAAAGTGTCGGTTTCGATAACATAAGTACTTTGTAGTAAAGTATGTTGGTTGTGATATTGCACTGCCCTTAAGTCATATAATTAATTTAAGCTTTGCTACAGGTATATTCCAAATAATCTTAAACTCGGAATTGTTAAGCCCTCTTCAAAAAAGGGCTGCAAGGAAAATATAGAAAGTCACCGGACCGATTACTGTGCTGTCAGTTTTTGCAGGAGTGTTTTTGAAAAAAAATATTTGTAAAATTATCTATTGCTTCTTAGACAAACATAAAATATTAATCGAACAGCAAAATGATTTCGGAAAGCTAATACAATAAACACGGCCATTTAGAGGTATGATCTAGTAAAGAGCTATCACAACTCTTGATATACGAAGCCTTCATGTGCCATATTTATGGATATGACGAAGGCATTCGATAGTGTAGATCATGATATTCCTAATGTTAAGAGGATTTGGTATTCGGGCAACGCTTTTAGCCTCATAAAATCCTACCTAAGTAATAGACAACAATGTACCGAAATTACGCAGGTATGTGTTGCTTCTAGAGAAGAAAAAAGTATGTATCGGAATGGAAGGCAGTAAAATACGGAGTTCCACAAGGAAGTGTACTGGGGCTCTATTATTCTTGATATACTTAATGATATTGTTAGTAACTCCAATGATACTCTTTGCTGATGATTGTACTATTTTTGTAGAACTAGACATCAATACAGACTACGAAAATGACTTTTATTGCACATTCACAACATTATTGAATGGCTGGATCAAACAACCTAAAAATAAATTTAGATAAACTAGTATTATGCAATTTTCACAGAGAAAATCAGTACCTAACTTAAATATTGAATATAAAGGTCATGCTATTCGTTAGTCTCACAAAAGTAAATTTCTTGTATTGGTATCTTTATTGATAACAACATGTCCTGGGAGTCACATTGTAAGGTGTGTGTCTTGAAAGTTTGTACAAGGCTATATTCTTTTTTTATGCTTGTACAAACTTTCAAAGACTAGTGCCCAGAGTACTGCTTTGACAGCGTATCATGGTTTTGTCGGCTCAACCTTCCGTTATGGCATCATTTTTGGGGCAACTCATCGCAAAGAGACATATTGTTCAGGGCTCAAAAGCGCTGTATTAGGGCAATTGCAGACTTAAACCTACAGAAAGCTGCAGACCTTATTTTAATCTCTGAAACTGCTGACGCTGCCCTCACTTTATGTCTATGAGTGCTGCACATTTGTCAAAAGTAACCCTACTCTATTCCCAACATTGGAAGCAAATCGCAATTTTAACCTGCGTCCTAGAAACCAAATGGTGAGTGTAACCAGATGTAATACGGCACTAATGAAGCACAATGTCACTATAATGGCTCCAAAATTATATGTATAATAAGCTACCTAATGCGTTTAAAAACAAATCTAAATAATTTTAAGAAGTTATTATCAAATTGTTGTTAAATAAATGTTATTACAGTGTTAAGGAGTAATTTAATGATCTTGACATATGAATTCTGTTTTTATTTATTTTGATTAATTTACAACTTGATTATTATTATTTGTCTGTTTGTTTGTTGATTGTTTTTATTATTTGTAAACCACATAAAAGTGAATTAATTTGACATAGATTGCACACGTGAATTGTTACTATTATAATTGTTATTTTGTTTTTTAATTTAATTTATATATAGCAATAATTTTTTAAATGTTGTAAATTTGTTTTGCCCACATTTTTTTATTTATTTTTTACTTTAGTATTTAAGACTCATATAATTCGTATGCCCGAACGGGTACGATGTAGCTGAACATTATTTCAACATTGTAACTACAACTGCAGTGTACCTATATACCTATTTATAATCAATCATCATCAATAAAAATATTGATTGATTGATTGATTGAGTAATCGGCGAACATACATAAAAAAAAATACAAACATTGGAACATAGAACCGCCTCCTTTTTTGAAGTCGGTTAAAAAATCAAAAATCAAAATCGAAAACGACCCGTTAGATTATGTGGATCAGAGTCAAGCATACTTGGAATAAGTACTGGAGTTACAAGGAGATATTTAAAAGTGAAATGCCTATCAAATTAAAGAAAACAATCATGGACTCTTGTCTCATTCCTTGTCTGACGGTCGCATCCCAAACATGGAAGTTTACAATACAATACAATACAATACAATAACTCTTTATTGCACACCAATACAGTAAACAGTACAGAGAACACAAGTATATACATAGAGATTTTCTAAGGTAAGCAATAGGCGGCCTTATCGCTTCAGAGCGATCTCTTCCAGGCAACCTTTACAATGGACAGAAATAAGGAATACATTTACCAACAAAATAAAAATAAAATAATCACATGTCAACGAGGAATGGAACGTAGCATGTTAAATATCAAGAGAGTACAGAAGATAAGGCACACTGAAATAAGATCTAAAACAAAGGCAATAGATGCACTCAGCTATAGCCAAAAGTTGAAGTGGAAATGTGCCGGCCAAATAGCGCGTCTTAAGGATCGTAGATGGACAAAAAGTTACGTTATGGAAAGGCCCATTGGGCAAGCGCTATAGAGAAAGACCATTCACTAATATGGGATGACGATATAAAAAACTAGCTGGCCCACAATGGCAACAAATAGCCCAAGACGAGAAATAGCCAAGACAAGGAGAATGGAAAGCTTTGGAGGAGGCCTTTACCTGAGGGGTTTCCAGCAGAAAATATTTAATACTAATGCTTACCTACTAAAAACATGTTTTATATAATAACTAGCTTTACCCGGGACTTCGCGCGCGTAGACAACATAATAAGTAATACTGTAGCGACACAGTTGTATAGCTAGCTACCCATATAGCGATATCTTTATAGGTTAGCTATACCGACGGGCTCGCCAGTAGTCTCTCGCCCATAGGACTGTGTACTCGTCCTTTTGAGAATAAATAATAGTTAACAGTATTCTTGGTTTGTACTCAGTGACTCTCCCCAAATTGATATAACTCAAACTACACCAAAGTGGTGACCCCTGGGAATTGAACTTTTGTTGCGTGAAGAATGTGAAGATTTTCGGCGAGAGACTACTCCCTCCTAGCAAGGCCGCGTGGCCACGCCAAGCCACGTGTTGCGCTAGGAGGCCAGGATGGGGGCCCAGCTGCGTCCCAGACGGAGCCGCTAAGAGGCTCACGGGAACCAGCTCGGAGGCCAGCACCCAGGACCGGATTCGGCGCTCGCGGGTGCCGCAGACAATGGAAGACCCGGGAGAAGCCAGGAGCCGTGGCAACTGCAGCAGCTTTACGTGACATTCAACTTCTTTTTTCGTACCTTTGCGGGCAGGCATCGCCACCCCTGCCGTCATAGAAAGGAACAAGAACAAGTCTGGGTCGCGAGTGTTAGTGTTGCAGTGTAGTGTTAAGTTTTTTTTAAGTGTAGTTCTTATAACGTTTTGGTCGTAATGTAATGGTCAGGTTTTATCGAGAAGGGCTGGGTCTATAGGTACCTATTTACGTATTAGGGAATAGTAAGTACCTAGGTATACCTACGTAGCAATACGCGAATAATGCGAGTGCTAGTTGCCATGCTCAATATTAGCGATTTTCCGAAAAAAAAGTGTCCTTTGTCATTTGGGGATAGTCATATCACATAATATGTACTTAAGATTTTTTTAAATCAGCTCCGAAATTGAATTAATTTATTTCTATCCCGAGGGAATTTTGCATAATCTCAGATAAAAAGTAACCTATGTCAATCAAGGATAGTGTAACTTATTAACGGTGAAAGAATTTTTAAAATCTCTCCTCTATTACTTTAGGTCCATCTATGCTAATTTCAAGTCTCTAGCACCAGTAGTTTTGGCTATGCGTTGTCTGTCAGTCAGCCAGTCATGGTACTGTTCAGGTAGAGTTAGGTATACAATTATAAATAAATCAACCCTGAAGCTGAATTCACTTTTTGCTATCCCGCGGAGTTTTACGTTTTCCCGGAGAAAAGTAGCTTATGCCAATCAGGGATAATGTAGCTCCCATTTGGTAAAAATATATTTTAAATCAACCCCAATGATGAATTTACTTAAGTATTTCGATCTTGCGGGAATTTTGCTTACTTCTGTAGAAAATCAGCCTATGTTAATCAGAGATACTGCAGATTACTATTAGTGAAAGAATTTTTAAAATCAGCTCCGAATTTGGATTGTCTAACTTACTTCTATGTACCTATCCTGCGGGAATTTTGCATTTTCCCAAAGAAGAGTAATCTATACCAATCAGCAATAGTGTAGCTTTATATTAGTGGAAGAATTTTTAAAATCAGCTGTGAAGTTGAATTCAGTTTTTTCTATCCCATGGGAATTTTGGATTTTCCGAAAATAAGTGGCCTATGTCAATCGAGGATAGTCATATCATATGAAAGATTTTTAAAAGCAGTGCCAAAGTTGAATTTACTTATTTCTGTCCCGCGGGAATTTTTCATTTTCCCGGAAAAGCGTATCCTATGTCAATCAGGAATACTGTAGCTTACTTTTGTTGAAAGAACTTTTAAAATCAGACCCGAAGTTCAAATGCACTTATTTCTATGCCGCGGGAATTTTGCATTTTCCCGAAGAAGAGTAGTCTATACTAATGAGGAATAGTGTAGCTTTCTATTGATGTAAGATTTTTTAAATCATCCCGAAGTTGCATTCAGTTTTTTCTATCCCATGGGATTTTGTAATTTCCCGAAGAAAAAGTAGCCTTTGTCATTTGAGGATAGTCATATCACATAATATGTAAGAATTTTTTAAATCAGCTCCGTAATTGAATTAATTTATTTCTATCCCGCGGGAATTTTGCATTATCCCGGATAGAAAGTAACCTATGTCAATCAAGGATAGTGTAGCTTACTTACGGTGAAATTTTTTTTAAAATAGGCTCAATAGTTTCAGAGATTCGACTACAAACAATGAAGAGAAAAAAGTTTAGATATCTTTCTATCCCGTGGGAATTTCGAAAAATCCTTTCTTAGTGCGCGTCTACATCTATTAAGGAACATATATTCCAAATTTCAACTTTTAGCTCAGTGGTTTGGGCTGTGCGTTGATCTATAAGTCAGTCAGTCAGTCAGTCAGTTTCTTCTTTTATATATATAGATTATAATTAGTTAAGTATATATTTAGATAACTTAGATTACATGGATACTAATCCATACTAATATTATAAATGCGAAAGTGTGTGTGTGTGTGTGTGTGTGTGTGTCTGTGTGTATGTATGTTTGTTTGTATGTTTGTCCGTCTTTCACGTCGAAACGGAGGACGGATCGACGTTGATTTTTGGCATAGAGTAGAGATAGTTTATGGACCAGAGAGTGACATATAGGCTACTTTTTATCCCGAAAAAACGCACAGTGCCCGAGGGAAAGAGGGAACAGAGCGCGATAACCGAATCCACGCGGGCGTAGCTGCGGGCAAAAGCTATTCTTCTATATATTTTTCTCTTCTCGTTCTAATTTTTTTTTTAAAAAGTATAAAGGTAGAAAGAAACAACAAGAATCTTTATCTACACCTGTAAGCTGGAAATATAAGGTTTTTTTTTATTTATTTATTTATAGTCCCATACAAAATCAAAGCAAAAAAGTGGCCGTGTTGCGTATACTTATAGCTGTATTTGTTTTACGTCCTAAATTAACTTAAAATACCTTAAGTCTAAACAACAAAGATTTAAATAATAATAGTTGTACCGTAAACTGCTTTACACTTTGCCCTGGCCCAAACATTGCCGGTTGATTTAGAGTCGGTAACTTAGCACTCTTTAAGGTTAAACTTTTATCTACACGGGAATTATTATTACGGGGGGATAAAAGTTTTAAACCTTAAGGGTGCTAGTTATCGACCTAAATCGAATCAGGCAATGTTGGGGCCAGAGGGCAAAGTTGATATTTACGGTATATTTAATACTAACGACTTTTCGTCACATGACGAGACCAAATGACTTGATGAACAAAAGAATTTCTTCTTTCAAAAAGATGTCATTCTATTTTGGGAAAGGTAAATGGAGTCGCATTATATTAAGGCAGTTTTTTTTTATTTACAGACATATTAACCAACAAATTTACATATACAAATATTGACTGGATACGAAATGTGCTTATAGATAATTACGAAATTAAGTTTACTAATTATAAAATGCAAATTAGACACCATTTGTTGCGTACTAAATCGATTCTATCGATATAACTATAGCTAGCAACACAAGCTAAAAATTGTTAATTTTTAATACTTTTTTATTGTTGGCAATATCGCCCCTTCTTCCGTGCGTGCTATGGAGAAATACACGGCTGCAATCAATCTCTGCCTTTTAATTAATTTAAACTGCTTCACCGACTCCAGTGCCTCAAAATCCACATAAAAACAGTCCACCGTTCATTGGTCCTTCGAGTCTACAATCATCAAGAATCGCCAACAGTTCAGAATTACATCACAGAGTTGGTGCGAATCCACAAGCAGAAAACGAAGACAAGACAGAGGTCAGCCATTTTAATTTCTTTTCGCCGGAAGCAAAGCCAGCTTGACACCGCTTGCAGTTTTTTTCTGGCTATTGCCACAATAAGCAGCGCAACATCAAGTCTGCGAAACTAGCGCCACGACGTAGCGAAACTAGCGCCACGCTAAGCTACGAAGCGCTGATCGCCGCTTCAAATCGACCTGACAGCGAAATCTAATCTGTACGAGTCGCAATCGCAACGCAACACTGCGGAAGCGCGGAAATCCAGTAGTGACAACTGAACGACGCCAACCCAAGCCACACGTCGTGCCGTGACAAGTCTTTTTCGTTCGCTCTTCGCCATGTTTGTTCATTGTTCGTTCTAACTAAAGACAATAGTTTATGTTTTCAGTAGTAATCTTTATACAGTGTTTTGTTTAGTGTGTACAAATAATGTCCGATTACGAATTAAAGGAGAGCATTGCGGCCAGGGGCCGTGCAAAGGCTTCCATAACGCGCCTCAAAAATTCATTCAATAAAGAGGCCCTCCTTAATTCGGAATTGGAATTACTGTTGGTAAAAAGGGAAAGATTAATTACCGCCTTTAACGAGTATGACCGATTGTCGGCGCGCATAACCGCGCTTAACTTAGAGCCTGACAAGTCCGACAATTTGGACGAGGATGATGTCGAAGACACCTACTTACATCTACTCTCGCAACTCGATGCGATCGCCAACACCTTGCGATCAAATAAAGGTAACCCGCCGCCCGATACAAAACCAGCGACGGGCCCCGGCAAAATTAAATTACCCAGCGTGGTCATACCAACTTTCACTGGTAAGTACACAGAATACTACGAGTTTATGAGCATGTTTACAGCAATGATACATACAGAAACCACATTTTCTTGTGTACAAAAGTTGTATTACCTGAAGGGTTTTTGAGTGGTGAGCCTCTAGCATTAATAAACAATCTCCCACTCCAAGATGATAGCTACACTGAAGCGTTGAGACTCCTAAAAGAACGATACGACAATAAGGTTCGAATTACGCACGAACACATTGGCGTACTACTCGACATGCCAGCAATAAATAGGTCAAATGTCACTAACTTGCGTGCATTTCTTTCAGTTGTCAAGCAGAACCTAGCTGCTTTAAAAAACCTAGGCGAGATGATCGACACCTGGGACTCCATCATCATATGTATCCTGTCAAGGAAGCTTGACACAATGACATATCGAGCATTTCAGATGGAGCGAGACAATACAATTCCTCCCACGGTAAAAGAGTTCATTGACTTCATTGAGAAGCGTGCATTGGCTATCGAGAACACTGACTGCAATGTCCAAAAGGTGCAATCGCAACGTCTAGCCAGCTATCCTGTAGCTACGCAGAGCCATCAGATCGCCGCCTGCATTTACTGTAAGTCAACTGAACACAAATTATTTAAGTGCCAGAGTTTTAAAATGGCTGCAATTAACAAACGCTTAGAGTTTGCATCAACTAACAACTTGTGCAATATTTGTCTGTCCCAACACAAGCGCAAATGTAAATTTCACTTTCGCTGTGCCTTGTGCAAGCAACAGCACAACACATTATTGCACAGTGATGAACCCTCACATCACGCAAGCCCTTCTGTCACCTTGTCTGCTACTTCACACCAGGGTCAGGTCTTATTACCTACTGCACGCATAAAGCTGATAGCTAAATCAGGGACGGTAATATATGCCAGAGCTCTCCTTGATAGTGGTTCACAAGCATCATTTATAACACAGAAGGCCGTGGATGCATTAGGAAAATCATCACAGAAAACTAACACTACTATCATGGGAATTACAAATGCTGAGCAATCCATTGACAAATGTATAAACCTTGATGTGCATTCTGCAGTTTATCCATTCAAAATAAATGTCAATTGCCATATTGTAAAAACAATAACAACCAAATTGCCACAAACTCAGTTTGATATGTCACGCATGGTGTTTCCCACCAACTACAAGCTAGCGGATGAAAGCTTTAATAAGCCGGGTGATGTGCATTTGTTGCTTGGAGCTGACGTGTTCTTCCAGGTCCTGCTACCGCAGCCGCAGTTTGATCGTGGCGGCGTATCCTGCAGCCAGAGCCTCGCAGCTACCAACCAGAGCTCTCCAGCATCAGGCACCACAAACCCTGGAAGTCCATCGCTAGTACACACATCATTCGGCCTGGTCGTCGCCGGCCGCACGCAGCTGCCTGCAGGAAACTTTGATCAGGTTGTGTCTTTATTTTGTAGAGAATGTGACAACACTATTTCTAATCAAATGAGTGCATTTTGGGAAGCTGAAAAAGTGCCTGAAATCTTCCCAGAGAAACTACCAGAGCATGAGTATTGCGAAAAATTGTTTAAGGAAACTACTAAGCTTGAGAACAATAAATACCAAGTTTCAATGCCTATAAAAGTTCCTTTAGAGCAAATGAACTCTGAGTTAGGGGATTCTTTCAATTTAGCACTAAATAGATTTCTAAACCTAGAAAAAAGATTGCACAAAAATGTGAATCTTTTCAACGAATACAAAAAATTCATAGATCAGTACCTTGAATTAAAACATGGTGAGTACCGCGAAATTGATCAGCTTGATTTAAATAAAGATCCTGTGTACTTTTTACCTCACCATGCAGTAATAAAAGAAGATAGCCGCACAACAAAACTGCGGGCTGTCTTTGATGGGTCTATGCGTACAAATAAAAAGGTATCATTGAATGACATGTTGCTTAACGGTCCAGTGGTACAAAGAGACCTGTTCGATATTCTCCTTCTATTCAGAATAGACAAGTTATTTTTTATTTGTGATATCAAAATGATGTTCCGCTGTATAAATTTAGACCCAGCTCAGAGATCATTGCAAAACATTCTCTGGAGAGAATCTCCAGAGCAAGACATAAAATGCATAGAGCTAAAAACAGTAACCTATGGCCTCAAGCCATCATCTTATTTGGCTACTCGCTGTCTCAGTGATCTTGCTGAAAGGCACAAAAGTTCAATGCCACAAGCATCATCAGCTATAAAAACAATACTTATGTTGATGATATTTGGTCTCTTGCAACACCGAACAAGAGTTAACTCAAACACAGTCACAGTTAATTCAGTTACTCAATATGGGAAGTTTTCAGTTGCACAAATGGGCTTCGAATTCCAAAACTATTTTAGAGAATGTACCTAAAGATAGTCACCACATAGGAGAAGTTGAGCTCCAAAAAGACAACGCGCTTGTGAAGACATTAGGCATACACTTTGATGTGAAATCTGATGTCTTCAAGGGCACGTGTCCCGAGCCTTATATCAGCCGAAATGATTCAAAACGCGACATCCTAAGTTACATTAGCAAATTTTACGACCCCTGGGTTTAATTGGTCCAGTTTTTGTTCGCGCGAAAGTTATTATGCAAAACTATGGTCAGCTGATGTGGGCTGGGACTCAACTCCTCCAGATGACATTCGCAGTATGTGGACTGACTTTGCAAAAGATCTTTCCAAAATGCAACCAATAGTTGTACCGCGCTGCGTCAAGCCGCAGCAAACTGTAGTCAATCAGTTAGTTGGATTTGCTGATGCGTCATCAGTGGCTTATGGCTGCTGTCTGTACTTACGCACAATCGATACGCATGGCAATGTGCGCACTGAATTGCTATGTTCGAAGTCTCGCATCAATCCCTGTAAGAAAAAACTTACCACTCCGAGACTTGAGTTGAACGCAGCACTATTATTGTCAAGTTTGGCAAAGCGAGTACACGATACACTTACAATAAAATTAAAATTGATGCAACTCACCTTTTTTCTGACTCGCAGATAGTACTGGCATGGCTAAAGACTAACGTCACAAAACTACATGTCTATGTCGCAAATAGAGTCCGATCGGTAAATGAATTGACTAAAAATCATAATTGGCATTATGTCAATACCGACCATAATCCCTCAGATTGCCTTAGCAGAGGTCTTCAGCCTCAAGAAATCAATAGCCACGCCCTCTGGTGGCACGGTCCATCTTTCTTGCACAATATAGAGTATAATTTTCCAGACGGTACAATAGCACCATTAGAGCTGCCTGAATCTAAGCCCGAGCAATCTAGTGCACTCTGTCTGACAACCACAGTCAATAATAATAATATACTTGACACCTTGAAACGAATCTCTACTATAGGAAAAATGACTCGCGTACTTGCATACATTCTCAGATTTTGCAACAATGCAAAATCTGCTTCTCAAAAAGTCAAAGGCTTTCTCACTACATTAGAGCTAAATAAAGCGCTCATGCTACTAGTGAAGCAAGAACAAGCTATTTTCTACCTAGAAGACATAAAGTTGCTACAATCTCACAAACAAGTCAAAGGTGAATTAAAATCGCTGGCTCCCTTCCTCGATAGTGAAGGCATTATGAGAGTTGGTGGTCGCCTGCAAAATGCGCCGCTTCCATATGCTGCACAGCATCCGGCCATATTGCCGAGAAAATCAATAATTACTGACTTGATTGTGAGAAACGAGCATATAGGTCTACTACATGCAGGGCAAAGGCTAGTTTTGAGTTCCTTAAGGCAACGATTCTGGATAACTGACGGTTTGCGTACTGTAAAAAAGGTAATACATAAGTGTGTAATATGTTTCAGACTGAAGGCTGCTGCGACAACTCAGCTGATGGGCTCTTTGCCTACAGCACGAGTTACGGCATGCCGCCCGTTCGAGAGGGTCGGAGTGGACTTCGCCGGGCCGATATCAGTCAAGAACAGTCGCATAAGAAAACCAGTAATCGGTAAAGGATACATAGCCCTATTTGTATGTTTTGCCACAAAGGCGATACATCTTGAGCTCTGCAGCGATTTGACCACCGAATGCTTTCTCGCCTCCTTTAAACGCTTCATAGCGCGACGTAACAGGCCCAGCGACGTCTACTCTGATAACGGGTCTACTTTTAAAGGAGCAAATAATAAATTAGAAGAGTTCTATCGCTTGCACGCCTCTCAAACCCACCAGCACGATGTGCAGTCTTACGCGTCCCAAAAGGCATCAATTTCCACTTTATACCTAGCTATAGCCCTATATTTGGCTCCTTATGGGAAAGTGCAGTCAAAAATACAAAGCATCATTTAAAGCGCACCGTTGGGAAGGCGCTACTGACGTACGAACAGCTAAAACGTGCTGGTGGAAATAGAAGGCATTCTAAATTCGCGACCGCTCACAGCAGTCACAACTGATCCAAATGATCTCTCATACCTGTCTCCAGGTCATTTCCTCACTGGTGCCCCTCTCAATACCTACCCAGAACAAGATGTAAGCAATAAATCTATAAACTTACTCAAATTTTGGTCCATCATAAGTAACATGAAACAGGTGTTCTGGAAGTATTGGAGCAGGCATTACTTGAATCAATTGCAAAATCGACCAAAATGGCAATCGACTAGGCCTAATGTGTGTATAGGCAGTTTAGTTATATTAGTTAATGACAATTCCCCTCCTCTCGAGTGGCCGATGGCCAGAATCACTAACCTGTTCCCTGGGAGAGATGGTTTGGTGCGCGCAGTTGAAGTGCGAACGGCAAACGGTCATACTCACAAAAGGTCTATCCATAAGATATGTGTACTACCGGTAGAGGTATAATTTTTTCTGTTTAAAAGAATTATTTTTTGTTAGAGGTTATAGTCTCTTTTTATTTCACATTGAAGCATCAAATAAATTAATGTTTCTTTAATCTAATATTTTATGTGCATGATAATAACAATGATATATTGTCGATGTAAATTTAGCTTATAAATAACCAAAGCCACCATTCTTGTAATAATTCATTTATAAGCTCTGCTCTAAAGTACTAAAAAATATTCCAAAAATTTATCTATGTAAAACTTGTTATTACAAAATACACAATAGATGTTCCATAATGGCATAATTTGGTATACATTGTAAAAAAACATACTAAACAGCACTCTTTTATTGGTAAAATGTTTTTTTTTTTTGGTTCTGCAACCACAAAGCACAAAAATGTGATTTGTAATTTTTAACTAAGTATATGTTTAGTTTGCTCTTAGTATACTCACGAGTAAATAATTAACCTTCATTTTCATTCACTATATATTATGTATGTGAACATGTTTTATAAAATTTCTGTGCAGGTTTCCTCACGGTGCAAGTAGGTATGTGAAAGGCATCCTTAATAATAATGTCTTTATTTCCGATACGCATTATGATTAATGTTTTTGTTTGTATAACTTCATGCTAAGTGTCAAAGTCTAAGTGTATCTTTAATATTAAGCTAGTTTCTAAATAATTTTATAAGCTAGTTCTTATTATGCTAATTAATTGCTATGTTGTGGACTTTGTTTATACTGTTCTATTTGAAAAAAATTGTATTAGTTTCTTGTAGAGGCCGCAGCATGTTGCGTACTAAATCGATTCTATCGATATAACTATAGCTAGCAACACAAGCTAAAAATTGTTAATTTTTAATACTTTTTTATTGTTGGCAATATCGCCCCTTCTTCCGTGCGTGCTATGGAGAAATACACGGCTGCAATCAATCTCTGCCTTTTTAATTAATTTAAACTGCTTCACCGACTCCAGTGCCTCAAAATCCACATAAAACAGTCCACCGTTCAACATTGCTAACACTGCATGTATGTAGGAACTCTTTTACCAGCGGCGGCCTTACCATTTGCGAGGCTCCGGGCGACAGGTTTTTTGCGAGGCCCTTTGTCCTTATTGAAAAGTATGTAATGCGAAAGTATGTTGATTGGTTCTTTTAGGTATTTGTCATGTTGACGAGATATTTTTTTAAAATTTTGCTTGGTTGATGGCGAGAGCCCCCTGCAAGAGCGAGGCCCTGGCGATTGCCCTGTTCTGTTCGCCACCCCTAAGGCCGCCACTGTTCTTTTATTGTACATAAAAATTACGAAAATAACTTTGACATTACATGTTTTAATGTGAATGCTGGCTTGTAGGCCAATAAGAAAGGAGAACGACACCTTACTGTATTTATCAAAATAATAATAATAGAGTATAGTTCATTAAGGGCTAACTATTAAAAAAAAAATATACTTTAACAATAACTAAACTTTACAGGTCATTTATAATAAGAAAAACTGGTGAGTTTTTTGATTTCACTTTTTGGGAATAACTAAACTTTTACTTTTACATTTTTGTAGTAACTTTTTGTTCGTACGTTCATCTCATAGTCCAAAATACCAAAAACGGGACTTATCACGCTCATTGCACAAGTAATATTTACCTCGACGTTTTCGGCAACGTTACAGTTGCCGTGGTCACGAGTAGACTGAAGTGTGGGGTTCAGTCTGCCTAGCAGCGCGAGTTCTAACTACCCGCACTTGATCACAAATAGTGCGGCACTCGTATCACGAACTACCCGCACTTGTTCAATTTATTAGTCACACCCTATAGTCATAACCCCGACATACAACACTAATAACGGCCGATCGTCCTCCGAACATTCATCCGACGCCGACACTTGTTAATAACAGGATTCCACGAAGATGAAAGCTTATACCGACCGTAATCAGTAGCGTGGAGGAAGCAATAATGCGCAATAAAGTGACTTCTAGTGACGCCGATGTTTAAGGCAGGATGTTGCAGTTATTTTAAAAGGCCGGTTAAAAGCAATGTGCACTGCGGAACAGCGTTTGCTTTAAGTAATATAAGAAAGAACCAGGATGTTTGTGCTTTAAGCGGACAAGGGTAATGCCACTGTGGTGATGGACTCTAGTGATTAGGAGGGTAAAATAAGTTTTTGTTGGATGACGATCTTGTTTATAATAAGCCAGTGTCGTACAACCTACGGCCAGAGTTACGCGCCGTATAAGGACTGTTGTCAGAGACTATAAGGATCTGTTTGACGACGATGATTTTCAACGCCTTCACAAGCCGAAGATCGTGCAGCCGCGAGGTTGTATGGGTTGCCGAAATTGCACAAGACTGGCGTGCCCCTGAGACCTATCGTAAGTCAATTGCTTCTCCTACTTACGTACGACCTGGCGAAACACGTAGCATCAGTGTTACAGCCGCTTGTGGGGAAAACGTCGTCTTACGGTCAAAGATTCTCGCCATTTCGTGGAAATTCTCAGCAGCATTAGGTTGGAACCAGAAGACATTATGGTGAGTTTTGATGTGGCTCACTTGTCACCAATGTTCCTCTTAAAGAGTGCTATGAGATAATTCGAGGGAAGTTAGGTGAGAATGGCATGTCAGAGTTCCTACATGGTATTGCTCAGAAACTGTTTGGAAGGGAGTTACTTTTTGTATCGAGGACAACACTATCTACAGATGATGGCGTTGCCATGGGTAGTCCGTGTAGGCGTGCAAAACCGGAAGGTTTTCAAAACCGGTTTGAATTGCGGTTTTGAGAGCCCAAAACCGGAAACCGGTTTTTTCCCGGTTTTGGCAAATGTTTTAAATATTTTTTTATTATGGTAGTAATAGTAGAATATTGAACATTAAATCATATTCTTAGATAGTTTATATACCAATAAAAATATTTATTATAATTACAGTATTAGTTTGGATTTATTACAATCTTTCAACATGTATTATAATCAGAACATTACAACTGCATTAAAAAAAAAAAACAGTTACGTTAAGCATTATTATTTTCAATTACTTTCTTTACTTTAATCTAAAATGAAATACTACCTACCGAATAATTCGTTTAAGTTTGTAGACGTATATCTATTTTAATTGAAAATAATAATGCTTAAAATACGCAGACGGACACATATTAAGTAGGTTTAAATAAATCGAGGATATTCTGGCAGAACCGGATAAGTGCCAATAATAATTAAATTTGTATACGGTTTTGCTAGATAAATAAAGCAGAAAACATTGAGTATGCCTATAATGTAACTTTAAAAAAATCACTTATTTCTGTTTTTCCAGAATACCCTCGAAATAGGTAAGATTATCGATTACATTTATTTGCACATATCTAAGCCATACCACATATAAGTACTTTTTAATGTCATTGGTAGCACTTATAGTACTACTAGCTTTGCCCGCTCCGCCCGCGTGGTATTCGGTTATCGCGCGCTGTTCCCTCGGAACTGTGCATTTTTTGTTTATGTCAGTCAC
>NC_133500.1:10746124-10749291 GCF_025370935.1 Choristoneura fumiferana
GAGCTCCTCAACGGTTAATGGCATCGATTTGAAATTTGGTACAGAAATGTAGTTTGGATGACAATGCAAGGTACAGTCGTGAAAAAGCTTGTATGAAATCCCATTTAAATCGTGACACTCAAAAACTCTTAGTAATGGGTCCCGACTGTTGAACTTTAAATTAGCTACTTAACAGAGTTCTAGACCACTAGGCTTATTTTCTTCCTTTTAGTTTTGGCAGTCGGGTTTCTAATTATTTTTTTTACAAACTTATTATTTTAAACTAGCGGTTGCTTGCAACTTTGTCTGCATCCTGCCAGTACGTTTTGCTTTCCCGTGTCAAACGTATACCCAGTCCAACTGTAGGGCACAGGCCGTTTAGACTGAGAAGGCGTGAGTCGTATTTCCCTCGCGGGCCCGGTACGGAGTGGAAACTTCACACATACCCTTGAATTTCTTCACAGGTGTGTGGAAGTTTTCTTTTACCGTAAGTTTCATAGTATTTTTTTACATAAGCGCGATAGACCCTACCTCATCTGAGGTAAGTGCAGATGAGGCCAAAGATGTATCTCACTAGTTCAATAACAGTCTATTCACTACGGTTACCCTTAAAGCTCTAGGTTGTATTTATCCGGAAATTTAGACCATGGGAGCGCAATTTCTGACATTGCTTCATCTCCCGGTTCATGGTCGCCATTCGAGGACTTTTCTCCAACGACGGGTTATCAGTGGCCCACTCATTACCACTTCAACTAGTATATTCGAGCCATGTCGTCCCTCAAAACCTCATTATTAAGCCAAAATTGACATGTGCTGACGCCAACCTAATGGCGTGTCAGCGTGACGTATTAAACGCGTTTAGGCGCTATCAAAATCAACTCGACATAAATTCCGAATCGGCACTCTCCAATATAATGCCGCGTTCCGATGTTATACCAACGCAATCGAATGATTTATACGGGGTCATGTATTTTGGCAGCGGGAAAAATCATTTGCGCTTACGGTTTAGGGTAGGGTAGGGTACTAGGGGTAAGGGTTGCTGTGACAAACTTGTTTTTTAGGGTTCTGGCGAAGTGTGAGTCGGGCCCGTGCACCCCAGTAATTTGTAAATTTCTGTAAATATCCAGTGTTAGCAGAACCCATTTTTTTAAAATGTCCGCACTGTAGAGTAATTTTAGATGCTTAGGTCTGTACTGATATAGACAGACAGATAAAAATGTAGAAGTTCAGACTCTTATTTTTTGTTATATAACCTACGAAATTTCAAGTTTCGAGGACACTTGTCCTACGAACCATCAGCCAAATAAGTGGTCTGTCAATTTTTAAACAAGTTTCTATCAAATGAATATGTCGCTAAAGTTGAACTTTCAAGTTGACAGACACGTCTATTGGCATTATTGTTTTGTGACATGCAAACGATTATCAACTTTAGGGTGGTAAACTACATATTATTTATGAAAACACCTTTCTTAATGACTGTATCGTTTGATTACGTTGACCACATTGACTTACGAGTTCAGAGTATTTGATATTAATTTCTACACTTAATACTTCCACGATTCCGATGCCCGAGACAGACAAGTCCGACAACAAAGTAAACATAGGGTTCCGTTTCCTTTTGTGATAAGAAAACCTAAAAGATAAAGCTAAATTGAAGACCCATCATTCTCATTTGAACTTAGTCACAAACGAAACGTCACAGCAACAGTTCTCTAATTTTTGGCCGAAAATATGTTTTCTAATTGTTTCGTAATATGGACTAACGAATTTATTTTTTTAAATGTTACTAGTTCAAGATTGTTATAAAATTAAACTAAGTTAACCTATAGGTTAGTCCTCAAATACATCTTAAATAGTTAAAAGTTTCCGAAATAAACTCGTTCGTTCATGTGAACCATTTGCGAAAAATATTTTCGTTGAATAACCATCCCCAGCAAAACATATCTTTTCTCTAAAATTGCCAGAGTCAATATCAAACGAATTGTTTACAAAAACCCTTTCCTTTTCCAATCAGGAATTACAGTACCTGTTCTAGTAACCCTATTCAATCCAACACGGTACGAACTTATTGCTTGCTTTCGTCCAAAATATCACCCCGGGTCATTCGTTCTTCAAGCAATATCGGAATCGCAGAGTCCGCGCCTGCGTCAGCCAAGTTGTCGAATTTATTTTTTTTGGCTCTCACTTTTTTTTGTACCGAGATTGCTCCCAGTTTCGCAGTATCGCTTTGTTGCCTTGTATTATATTTGAATCAGTAAATAGTTTCCTGAAAATTCGAGGATATTTTTGCTGCCGAATATTATGCGATGCAAAGATGACAGTGCGTTGGAAATACGAGTATACCGGAACTGGCTAAGAGGGGATTACATTTTATTATTATTTGAGAGTGATAGTTAAAGTCACAGATTCACGGTAGATGCAGGCAGCTTCCAACCGAAGCAACTGGAGGTCTATGGGGGAGGCCTATGTCCAAAAGCGGAGGTCTGATATTTTATACCCATTTCTAGGAAAATATCCCTCCTCTTGTACTTAACTCTCGTATATTTTAATAATAACTAGTTTATACCTGCGGCTTCGCACGCGTAAACCATAAGGCCTTTAGGCTAAGCGATAGTTGAAATTCAGGGATTTCTCAAAAATCCCGTGGGAATTTTCAAAAGTTACATCGTGAACTTCACAACGTTGCATAAAATAATCCTGTCATGTCTCTAATGCTAGCGGTTCTAATTTAAAACGCTAAGGTTACATTGGAAAAGTTTGCATAGTCATCAAGTATTCTTAATTTTTCTAGTTTTCTTCGCAACTTTCTTAGATGTTTTTTTAGTTTGAATTTTAAAGAAAAGAAGGATGAAATTGACTAAATTTTTCGTTCAGATCTTTCACGAAGGAAAAGGTTTCATTTGTATAAAACAAAAAGATTGTGATTGTCAATCGTTCACTCTTAAAAGGAACTGATGTACCTAATTTGGTCTCTTTTTGGATGTCGGAAATAACACATAATATATACGTAGGTTAATTTTTGTTCCGATAATCATACGGAATCGGGAAATCTACACGATTAACTCTAGAGACGGGTGTTAATTTTATACAATAGTAATAGAATTAGTAATATTAGTAGTAATTAGGTAGTATTCCTATTTTTTGTAATGTTACGAATAAATGTTTTTTCTTTCTTTATTTTTTTAGTA
>NC_133500.1:10749391-10851996 GCF_025370935.1 Choristoneura fumiferana
CATTTTGAAAGCAGAAATCATCAAAACTATTTTTATTTTGAGCAAATAGATTAGAATGACGTGGAATGACAATATGTCCATTTTGACAGTCTCAAAAATTATACCAGATTAAAGTTTCTTAAAAAATCTATTTCTCTGTTTCAATATGTAGTACTCTTACAACACTTTTTTTTAAATAGTAATAATTAATGTATTGAATAAATTTTGGTACAAAATAACATAAAAGGCAATATTTCACTTAAAATCTATGTAACACACTTGTGCCTGAACTAGGATAATTCCTGTATCTCTGGCTAAACGAGCTAACATTTCATACTAAAAACAAAGTATGGTGTATAAATATGTATGTAGTATCTACGTAGGAGTTATACTAATTCAAAATAACAGATTGTTGTTTTGTTAATTAATGTTGTATTTAGATAAAGATTTCATGTACAAACTTTTTTTAACACCAAATAAATGAATTCTATTCTATTCTATTCTATAAAATAATATATTTACTTAAAAGATATTATCAGGTCAAACATAAATACTGTACGTCAGTGGATTTTTAGTGGGTTAGAGTATTGGTAAAAAAATTGCTGATAAAGACATCTTATAAATGTCTGTTATATTTGACCTAGAAATTGTGCGATTGATTCTAAGTGTTAGTAAAACGTGCGTAATGATTTTAAGGATTATAATTGCGGTAATGTTAATAAAAACAGATAAAACTAACACAACTAAAGATACATAACTAAGTTTCAGTTTAAATTATCATTTATTTATTTATTAATTTATTATTAAAATACATTTGCACGGCATTACAGTGATAAACCAATACACCGAGAAACTTACAATAAATACAATAAGTAAAGGCAGACAAATAACTTATAGATAAGTACTGGATTGTTTAGTATCAATCACCTCACAGTATCGCAAACATTCGGAGGACACATTTGACCACCACCCCGCAAGCAGGTCACAGTCAGGTGCTGCCGCCAGCGCCAGCAGGGCTTTGAGCTGCGCCAGCGCGCGCGGCAGCGGCGAGCTCCTGCGTGACACCGTGCTCGCCGCTGGCACCGCCAGCAGCCCGCTGGGAGGGCTATCCGGCCCACTTCTGGGACGTGCAACCTCAGAGTCTGATTCACGAGTCGTAGTAATTTTTTTTACTAGTACAGTTGGTACAGAATTTCGTGATCCGATAAAAAAAAGTGAATATAACTTGAAGGAGTGCCCCAATCGCGTAGCTAATAGACTATCGCAAACTGGTAAGTAGTCGAACTTAATGAACTATACTGCGTGATAACGGTAATAGGACTTTTGGGATAAAAATATTAGTGCCACTTGTCTCATGGGACATAATGGGTCAACTCAATGGGACTAGTGGGATAGACGGGCCGAAAGAATGCTGTGACGTGCGATTGGCTCCGTTCGCCTGTCATCGTATTCAATCGGGTCCGATCGCCTGTCGTCGTATTCGATGGGCTCCGTTCGCCTGTCGTCGTATCCGATCGGATCCATTCGGCTGTCGTCGCGTGCGTTAGTAGCCGTGGCCGGGCAGCACTATTCATTAGCGATGGTGCGGGGGCGATCCCTCCAACCGGCAACGTCGAACAAGCCCATTCATTTTCTTTCCAATCCAATGTGATGCAAACCGTTCGGTGGAAGACGTTCGGCTGTCGCCGCATCAGTTTGTATTCTTGCCGATTCGATCCACTGCGAGCCATTTAGTGAAAATCATGCTTAATAGAGCATAAAATAAAAGTCTAATACGCGGCTCCGAGAATACATACTCGTAACATACGCACACACACATAAGACACACACAAACATACATAAACGTGAAGTTAAACATGTAAAGCTTTTGAAATAAATTGAAAGATGAAATCTTACTTGCAACTGCGGAAAAAAATATGTTTGATATTATGCTTTATGGTATAAATTTCAGACCCGTCAGACTTATGTTTAATGAGCGCCATCGACCAAACCTAAGGTCGTATTGTCTAGCCCGCTACGCACCGGCCCAACGAAACCCAACGAATAGGTCCTGGACGGCTTAGCGAACGGAAATCTATTTGTTGGCTTTCTTTGGGACGGTGTGTAATGGGCTGCAGACAATCAGGACCAGGGTTTCCAGGTCTTTTTTGAATAAATACCGAAAAGTGAGCAAAAAAAAGTCGTTTATTAGGGAGAAAAAATTATCAAAAAAAAATACCGAACCGCACATTTCTTCGATATTTTTGTTATACCGAACACAGAACATAGTGTTAAAATAAATACCGAAGGGTTCGGTAGAATACCGTACACCTGGCAAGCCCGATCAGGACTCTGGCATATTATGTATTTATTGTGTGTTGTATGTAGTTATATGTAGGTAGGCATTTTGACACCTGCATTGCATATACCTTACCTTATCATTTCGTCCTACTACAATATCTACACACTCATATCATAAGGAATTGGTTTGAGACAGTCCTCCACTGTTGCCATTACCAGTGGTGAAGCAAGATGGAATCCGCCTTAAAGTAAGATAACGGACTACTACTATTTGCTTGCCAAATTCATATTTCCCACTAATATTATATACTAGCTCTTGCCCGCGGCTTCGCCCCCATCCCCTGACCTTCACGAACACTACAAAAAAATAATTATCCAATTCGGTGCCGTCGTACATACATTTCGGCGATTCATTTTTATTTATAGAGAAGAAGAGAGAAGAAGAACAGAGAAGATAGATCATATATGCGACAGTTTGTAAGTCTGTTTGTTTGTTACCTTATCACGTCTAAACCTTAAAGTTAGCTAGAAACTTATATTATTAACTGTAAGAAACACCGTCTATCTATTGTCTATAAGCTCATCACTTCTTCTTTTTACTGTTTGACATATTTAAATGAAATTTGGCATAAAGAAAGTTTGAGATCCTGGGAATTATAAATCCTCTTTTTTTGTCCTTTAGGACAGTTTTTATCTAAAAGAATAGCGATAAACTAATTATTCGCAGAAAAAGTCGCGAGAAACAGCTTAGAAATTACAATGAATTCGTCATTTCTACATTTAGGTAGGTACGTACCTCTTGCCTGTTACTTTTTAAGAGTTGGTTAGTGGTCTGAAAACAAAGAAGACAGAAGATTTAATGCCAAAAGCTACGTGTAACCGAGGAGACTACTTTTTATCTCGGTTTTCCCACGGGTTCAGGGTACATCCATACTTATAAACACACACACTACAAACAAACGCAAGCACAAACGCAGGCTACCTTGGTTGCAACCCCCCAAATAAAACCCTGGACCTTAATGTGCTTGTCATGAAACCCGTGGTCGGTAAATGAGTCATTGCCCGTACTAATTTTGTTGTCATGAAGCCCAAGGTCGGTAAATGAGTCAGGGCCCGTACTGAATTACTGATGCACGCCAGCACCCCCCACCCGCACACGCACCCGCGCGTCAGGCGCATGCTGCGGGAGGGGGGGAGAGCTGCCAAGCATCGCCAATAACTATTTGGAAGAATTATATTTTTTCTTTTACAAATATAAAATTTTACTCGTAAATGTGATGAAAAACATTGTATGCCGCACGGGCGGTACTATAATTACGAACATCGACTCATTAAATAAAGCACTCAGTCTTCGACTTCGGGCTTCTAATAGACTCTCGTTCGTAATTCGTTATTCCTTATTTACCGCCCTTAAGACATAATGTACTATTGTAAAAGTTAATAAAGCTAATTTTATTTTATTATTTTACCTACTATCGACAGAATTACGAATAATGAGGGCTTCTTGACAGGTGAAATTCTAGATGGCGTAAGTATCGAGAACGTAGCTTGGCGATTCTCCTGCTTACCTTATTGGCTCAAAACAAAAGTGACGCAAATACAAAATTGACAAATGGACATCACAGAATTCAAGGATTCCGTTACATACATAGATTATACAGGGTGATCAATCCAAATGGGTCAATAGCGAAATCTGTTCGAACCATGGCTTCTATTTTAGATTTAATAAAAATGGCATTCATATTTTTTTCATTTAACCACAGTACCTATATAATATATATACTGTGATTTAACTGTCATACATAACGCGGGAATCGATCCTGGCCAAAATCTTTGTAAAGTATTAGTAATTCTGCACATTGTTTCGTTATTGAAAAGAAACGCATACAAGCTTTTATTTAACTTGCAATATGTGTGTATATAGTTCCAAGTGAAGCTAGTATAAAAACGTTTTAAAAACTGATACTTACGATGTGAGTATAGTGCAAATTTGAGACGAAATCTAGCGCCAGAGCTGCACCCTATACACAAACAAATACAACCTCTTGAATTATAATTACCTAAACGGAATAAATGTCAAAGTGGAATAGAAAATAAAATAAATTCATTAAACGATATTAAATTTATTTACCCGCTTAATAGGATATTTATTTATACACATTAAATTAATAATATCTACAGTTTACATACATACATTATGTATAATAACAATAATACAAACAGAACTAAAAAATCATCTCATTATTTCCTTTAAGTATTCTTTTTTAGGGTTCCGGAGCCAAAATGGCAAAAACGGAACCCTCATAGTTTCGCCATGTCTGTCTGTCTGTCTGTCCGTCCGCGGCTTTGCTTAGGGACTATCAATGCTAGAAAGCATTTTTAGGGTAGCACCCATAGACGTAAAGTGGGGGTGATTTTTTTTTCTCATCCAACCCTATAGTGTGGGGTATCGCTGGATAGTTCTTTAAAAACCATTACGGGGTTGCTAAAACGATTTTTTGATTCAGTGATTTGTTTGCAAAATATTCAACTTTAAAGTGCAAACTTTCATGAAAATCGAGCGTCCCCCACCCTCTAAAATCTAAACAGGTGGGTGGAAAATTTTGAAAAAATTCAGGATGGTAGTAAGTATATCAAACTATCAAGAAAAACTATAACGGCTAAGTTTGCTTGAGAATTATTAGTAGTTTAAGAGTAGGTAAATAGCAGCCTAAGGTAGCTAAACTTGGAAGATTCCGTATAAAATACGAAATCCTTACAAAAATATTACTTAATTTTTTCGTAATGGCTACGGAGCCCTATTTTGGGCGTGTCCGACACGCTCTTGGCCGGTTTTTGTATTTACTTTAATTACATTGGTAGTATTGGTAGAGCTATATTCCAAAAATTTAATTGAAATAATGTCATGAACCGACATTTATGACATTAAAAAAACTGTTTATGATTTGTGCTTGTGCTGCATTCTGGCGGCAGAACCTAGCAATAATATTCCCTATTTCATTCATGCTTAGTTAAAGAAATAAATACTCACTCCTGAATTAACGAAATCTTCAACTTTCTGAAAAATTAATGAATTAAGAATAATTTTAATACCTCAATAAGTCTAAGAGGGTGTACTAAGACACTATTACGTTTGCGTTTGATCGCCACTTTGTGCGGACTGGCGTACAAATTTCAAATTATATTAATTTTAATACTTCTGAAACAACAGTGTATTCTGTGTATTATACTCACTATAAAAACATTGTAAGAAAATTATTATTAACATGTTCGTTGCCAAGCCCAAATTTTGAACTTACAAAATGCCCGAAATAAAATAAAAGTTAAATTTGGTTTTTATTATCTTAGTAACACTTATTTTACAATCTTTTTTTTCGAAAGGATTGTTGCTGTTATAGCCTCGAGATGGATTTTACAGTTTCCCGGAGAGAGAGAGCGCGAGCTGCCAGACGGGCAGCTCAGCATCTCAGCAAGCACATACATACACACATACACACACACTACACACTTACATCCATACACATACACACATACATACTTACTTCTTTCTGATAAAAAAGGTTGCCTGGAAGAGATCGCTCTAAAGTGATAAGGACGCCTATTGCTTACCTTGTAATTTTCTCTCTGTGTACCTGTTTTCTTATCACTTACTATTTGTGGTGTTACAATAAAGAGCCATTGTATTGTACATATTGAATCTACTAATTATGTAATATACAGGTTTTCCTTCCCCAAAAAATACAATGAAAATGAAAATGGATAAAGTATAATGGTGATTTCCCACCGGCAAGGCGAGACGAGAATTGAGATTTGTATGCATTCACGCGCGCCCGCCGCGGGCCGCCGCGGCGCTGCCATACAAATTTCAATTCTCGTCTCGTCTCGCCTCGCCTGGTGAAAATCACCATCACCAGAAGCCAATACAAAGCTTTTTTGAAACCCGAACATTAAGGGACCATCACCAAAGAACGTCTTGTTTGTAGGTATTTTGTTGACAAACTTTGTTATTGCGCAACATGAAAGGTAATAAAGTTGTACTTATACATCTCTAATTTTATGTATTTTTTACCTATTTCCGATTGTTGTATTATATATAGACATATTAATGGACTTCGGAAAACAGTCGATTTTTAAAAACTCGTTACATGTTAATAGTATCTGAGATAAATAGTGTCTACCCTAACCTGAGATATGTGTGCATAGGAGAAATTAGTGCCTAGACTCCTGTCCAGCGGTGGTATAGGGATTATAGCACGCAGCACGGAATGCTGAGGACCTGGGTTCGATTCCCAGCGCTGGTCTCTTTTTTTCCCGGTTTTATGTGCATCCATGTCTCAGTTTGTATGTTCGATATAAAGTCTGTATTTTATTTTTTGAGTGCAGGTTGTCCGCATGTATACGCATTTGTGTCGCACAAACGCAGCTATCTTGCTTGTGCGGCAGCAGAGCAGCATCGTGGAAGCTTTGAGTTCATACTGCTGAACGTGTTTCAATTGATTACAAATACGTCATAAGGTGGGTACTTACTTTAAAAGACTAAAGTAACATATAAAAGTATGTTGAATTTAAAACAGTAGATAGACAAACGTACAATTTAAAAGTGACGAAACAAGATATCCTTACTTTTTAACACATTCTAAAAATATCCTTAACAAGGGCCACCTTCTGTTATTTATACTAGCTGTTCGTATACGTCCCGCGGGAACTTTGCAATTTTCATGGATGACAAAGTGACCCCATGTTAACCTGGGACAGTGAAATGTTTCTGTGAATAAATTTGGAAATCGCTATATATAAATAAGAATTAAATAATGGATCATCCCTTGTGAAGTCTCTCTAGGGACTTAATTCGACTTTCACTTTATATCCAATTCAATTTTAGAAAATTCCGTCCATCGCTTATCGGTACACTCGAGCAAATTGAATCATGACCCAGGGTGGAACCTTCAAATAATCAATTTCACTACTTCTTCTTCTTCTTCTCTTTTAAAATATGGCTTTTCTGTCCTAATTAATAGGACAATTTCGCCAGTGTCAAAGTAAACTCTCTTTGAGAGGGACGTTGTACGGTGGTTGTAGTTTTTGCAACTTGATAGTAAAATTCCAGAAACCACGTGGACACAACTTGCGCATTAAAAAATGTCAGACACGAGAGAAATATAGAATTTTGTGATCACTGTTCACTGTTAAGGTTAATCGCCGCATAAAACACTATCAAAATTATACTTCAACTAGCCAAAGAAACTGAATTAGCAAAATTAGATATTGTCTACATCCGCCATGTTCGAATGCTACAAATCGAATGATTTCCTTGACAAGAGTATGGGATGTCAACATGACATTAGTGGCACAAAGGTTCCACCCTCGGTCATGATTCATTTTGTTCGACTGTACTCTCGATGGTTCCGCCATCAGTTGGCTTTGTTCAGTGAACAGCAGAAGTAGAAAAGCGGTTAGGTGCTCAATATTGATCTACACACGACTCTACTGCCAAAGGTAATAAAAGAGTGTTTAGATAATTTTGAGCACCGCAACAGCTCGTCTACTTCTGCTGCTAATTGTTCCATATTTCAACACTTGTTCAGACGTGTCACTTTGTGTGAGAGATGCAAAATTAAACATAAAAAGGTACAAAATAATTCCCGTCTGATATCACCAAGGAGCGAAATTTCTCATAGCAAAAATCAAACATCAAAGGGATTGAAAATAAGTTTTATCGACTATTCCAGTTATCGATGTTATCGAATCGACTCTTCTTGTTATAGCCTTGTAACAATATTCTGTAACATTTGACCTCTTTGATAAGCGACTTTCAGCTCCATATTAAAATAAAATAAATCGCGTCAACGTCAAATATTATGACATTTATGTCGCTTGAGTTTTTCTTAGTCATTCCCGTGTTATTAAAATGGTTAATCCTAAAAGAAAAACGATTTACAAATGGATTAAAAAATATCCCTTACTTATTTACAATGAAGATTCTTCAACGATATACTGCTCTAAATTTAAAGTTAATTTAAAGCAGCTCAAGCTCTTTATATTTTAATTGTAACTTACTTAAAAGGTGCTATTTTAAAAGTACCTACTATTTCCTGTTTTATTAATTACTGAAATATTTATCGATAGTCGATAAAAGTTATGTTCAATTCCTTTGACGTTTGATTTTTCATCATCATCATCATCCCAGCCTATATACGTCCCACTGATCCTCTCATTGGATAGTTCGCTGCCTTCACACGCACCATTGAATTGCTTCGCAGTTTTGTACAGGTTTCCTCACGATGTTTTTCTTCACCGCAAACATTTTTGCTATGAGAAATTCCGCTCCTTGGATATCACCTATTAT
This sequence comes from Choristoneura fumiferana, assembly GCF_025370935.1. NCBI lineage: Eukaryota > Metazoa > Arthropoda > Insecta > Lepidoptera > Tortricidae > Choristoneura > Choristoneura fumiferana. The sequence goes on from NC_133500.1 coordinate 10,757,997, forward strand.
TATATGTAGGTACGTCAGTTTCAATACATACCTGCGATACTAATTTGTTGGTCCAGTCTAAAGTCACGTTTACCTAAAAGGTATGTAAAATTAAAGAATAAAATATAAAAACTAGCTCGTACTAAACGTCAAGCATAATTAAAGAAACTAGGCCCTGTGAATTATATTCCGCGCTTTACATACAATGTCTTTGCGAATTTTTAACCGGCAGTGCGCAGCGGATACTCGTATAAGATTGAATGTGTTACAGAATTGCGAGAAAAAAAACGCGCAGGAAAAGTTCGTAGTGCGGACAGGGCCTTACATTCCTCTTGCATTTCGACATAATGTAGTCATTGGCAATTGTATTAAACTATATATATTGTTATGTTTTGTTTCCAATTTTTTTTTCTGGGGAGGAGGCTGCTGTATGGACACCAGGAATGCATAGCTTGCGTTACGTGATACCTACGACGGTTATGCACTCTGGAGCCTCAGTAGCTGCCCTCCGGACCCCGCATAAAAAAACAATTAATAAATAAAAATCTGAAAATATCATTACGATTGCAAGTGGCCAGTACATACGAAAGTAATTAAGAAGGTTTTATTGTAATCGTGTGCCCCAGCCCAGTATGTCGTAATCGTAACTGAAAATCAATTACCTTCTCCACATTATTAATTATTAGTTTAGCTTTTGTTTTCGAATACGATTTTTTTAGTACCTAGTGACGGTTACATTTATTAGATACCAAAATATTTTAGTTGCGTGAGTGACAGAGACACCTAATGAAAGAAGGAACGAGTAACGCGATTTTGTAACGTTGATCAACGTCACAATTAAAAAAATACTGTATTTTTTCATCGTGACGTTAGTTTTCGCCCTTCTCTATTATTGCTTAGGCAATACTAATGCTCGATCGTAAGCCAGCTCCAGACGGTTGTAAATCAGCGTCCCAAGAGTAGTGATCTTGCTTGTTGCCATCCATGCAGACAGCGCAGTTGTAAACCAAATTACAACATGATCTTCAACGTCCTTGGCAGACGGGGGCGTGTTTCGTCACTGATTCGCTAGCGTGTTGGCACGTTGTTGTAAATTTTGTAGCCGAAACATACCAGAGGTTTTAAGCCCAGTGCCAACCCAAGTTACCTCTGGTGGGACGCTGGTTCACAACCGTCTGGAACGTGCTTTATCTTTCGGCCGCACGAATTGAAAGGCTCCATACATGGTAAGATTCGTCTTCATACAATCGTTGTTATAAACCGATCGAAACGACCGATCGATGGTGTATGTAGGTGACCCGGGGCTATTGTAGCTGGGGGGATATTGTATCTGAGCCGTCTGATGGCGTACTTACGACGCCATGTTCTTTTTCGGTTTACGTTGTTTGCCAGAAGACTGTCTTCCGATTTTATTCAGAAAAATAGCCAAGCCAAGCCAAGATTGAAAATCATTTAAATATTCACAAAATCTCTAGTCTAGTCAATTTAACAACTCGGCTAGACAATTGTAGCTCTTACGACATAAGATTTAAGAGCGATAGATACAATAGTAGTTGTAGCTTTCGTCACTTTTTTACAATTTTCAACTATTTTACCGCTAACCTAAGTATTTTGCTAGTTTATATTATTAATCTGAAAAATCAGATAAATGTGTGAGAGATTTATTCGCAAAATAATTACTGTAAGATATAAAATGTTAAAATTATTACAATTCTAAGATACATCTTTTTTCGCTTAATTACAATAGCCCCGAGTCACCTTACATATATTTCGAAGCGACCGATCGCCACGATTCTCGTCCGATTGATCGAAGCGAATAATCTTACCATGTATGGAGTTCTTGCAGCATGGCTCTGCTTCTACTTACTTGAAATTAAATTGTGACAACTACTCAGTATTAACTTACGGTAGGGGGCACCTGTTTAAATAAAGATTATTTGTCGGGTGAGCGGTTAGTTCCAATGGAAGTGCTGAAAGTTTCTCGATGAGGGCTAACAACATAGATGTCGCTAGTGTTGCTGCTTAAGTTAATGACATTACTGGTTGGGCAACAATTTAAATAATTCGCACCTCTGTTTGAAATTCATTGGGAATACGGCCCAAGGATGAGCCGTCTCGAAAATAATGGCTGTAGCATAGTTTACTCATTCTGCGGCTATTAGCTGGACGGAAATGTAGATAGAATCGAGAACGATTGAGAATGTTATGCTGGAGCACATGATATCTACTGATATGACATGGTAGTTACATAAGAACAATAGTTGAAGAAAATAGTGCGGTTAAGGATCAAGCCAAAGAGAAGGTTAATGTAATATCGTATCCCATCAAAACATAAATGTGACATGATATCTCTATATTTCAGTTTGTATTTTCGATATAGGTTTTACGGGATAACCGTAAAAGTAACAAAAAATTTGGGATTGAAATAAAAAATACAAAAAGATTCCAAAAAACCAATCTTAATTTGATTGCTTAATAACGATATCTCTTGTCCGGGTGAGCGGTTAGTTCCGATGGAGTGCCGAAAAGTTTCTCGATGAGGGCTACGACATAGATGTCGCTAGTGTCGCTGCTTAAGTGGCTAAATAAGAAACAACACAAGCTGAGATATGAGGTGCATAGGAGAATTTCGTGTCAGTATCGTTGTCCAGCGGTGGTGTAGCGGTATAGCACGTGGCACGGAATGCCGAGGACCTGGGTTCGATTCCCACGATATGGGCTACGGTTCGATTCGATATGGGTTTTACGGTCATCCGACCGTAGTAACAAAAATTTGGAGTTGAAATAAAAAATACAAAAAGGCTCCAAAAACCAATCTTAATTTGATTAAGTATGCGAACAAGAGTAATGAAAAAGAAATCACGTATTGCAGGCCTCCAGCTAAGTGTACCAACGGCATCAGAAGTGTTCCGGACAACCGGTGGTTGCAGGTGGCAATTCGTCGATCATTGGGGCATTTCAAGGAGACAACAGTAGAGATGTCTTCCGGCTGATGATTATGATTCATAATGTGACAAATCATCATCCCAGCTTACATACGTCCCACTGCTAGGCATAGGCCTCCTCTCAGAATCAGAGGGCTTGGGCCGTAGTTCCCAAGCGGGGCCAGTGCGGATTGGGAACTTCACACACACCATTGAATTGCTTCGCAGGTTTGTGCAGGTTATTTAAATATTTATGTGACAAATATTTTAACTTATTACTGCTGAAATAATGCATGTTGCAAATGAACCTTAGTCTTACCAGAAACTTCGGAGTCAATATCTGTAAATCAATATACAACTCCATTAATTATTTTGCTGTTTTACTAGAATTGATATTCCGAGATTTTAGGTACCTAATTCACGTAGGAATTCGTAAACAGGTTCATGTATAAAAAACACCCACACCAAATTGTATCCCAATCCCGTGAGAATATCCGGATAAACAGCCTATGAGTTATTCCAGACGTCCAGCTATCTACATACCAAATTTCAACTAAATCCGTCCAGCCTTTTTAGCCTGAAGGAGTTACAAAAACACACATACTCAGTAACATTAGCATTTATAATTTAGAATAGACTCTGGGCAACGAAAGCTGTGCGCGCCTTTTTTTACGAAACTTTAATCTGGTATCATTTTTGAGACTGTCAAAATTGACATATTGTCATTCTAACCTAGCTTCGATAATTTAGATATTTCTGCTTTAAGAAATAAATAAATTATTTCAACCTCCTACCATCCTCAAAATGGAAAATTTTATAATATAGAATAGAATAAAAATGTTTATTCGCACTTCGATTACATCCAACGCAAAATAAACAAGTATATAAGTAACAAACAGCACGAAACCAAACAAAAGATACGTCGATATGCACAATCTGTCAATTGTCATGTCATATCTCATCTGTGGCCAATGCCGAATGTCAATGTCACTGAACACAACTGTTTACTAAGACTACTGTTCAGAAGCCATTTATTAAAAAAAAGACTACTGTTTATAATAAGATAGTTAAAATGAAATTAAAAATGTTAGAAGATATATTCAGTGCCAATTTGGTCAAACTGGCCCAAAAACTGATGCGTCTGGACTGTACGTAAATGGGCCCTGACAAAGGTCATAAAATTTACGATGAGACTCCTAAAGTACACCATCAACTTTCACATATTACTATAATGAATGTTGATGCAACTTGAGTGCCGAGTATAATTTAATATCTGGAAATTTTAAAATAATATCAAAGAGTATAAGTACCTATGTAGAATAATATCTATGTATCAACATCGTTTTTTTGAATTTGCCGCGGTTTGTCTGGGACAGCTTTCGCTGGCCAGAGTCTATTAGCAGGATAACAGTAACTTATTTTCGAATGCAAGCAAAGTCTACTGTCAAAAAAATAGTTAGTAAAAAAATGTACGTACGTCACCGACGAACCGCAAACCCTTAAAATAAAATAAAAATGTTTAAAACATTAAAGAGGTTTCGTCTTCACTATTTCGGCTGCTGAACCATTTTATTTTGGTTTGGTTGGGAAAAGGTTAATTCAATATGTTAAGACTGACGAAGGAACGTCAAGAAACTCAGGTTAGTTTTTGCTATCAAAGGCAAATTCAGAATTATCTTTATTGAATTTAGAATTTAGGCTAAGAGAAGCAATCACCATATAAAGATATATATTTTTAAAACAGATTTATAATTTTGTTTAAAGATTACAACAAGTATTTAGCGCAACTACATTTTTTTAAGACAGTTAATTCGCTATTGAAAGTAAGCGATTGCCTTAGGTGGATCGGATTCATTTCCATGATATACCTTATCATTAAATACAGCTTTAATTAAAGTTGGTGTCCGATAAACGAGTCTCAGCTTAAACAATGTATCTAAATCTAAATCAAACTTTTCTGGCAGCCTTTAGAACTGCGCAAAATGAAAATTGAATCGTGACAAATGTAAAGCTGATTATACACCTATGCACTACTACACGTAGTCTTAGTATGTTGTTAGTGTATCCTAGGGCTATCCTATATTTGACGGTAATAGTAAAATGACGAGGAAACGTTTGATAGTTGTGTATGGTTGTGTGTCGGTACTAGTTTCGTCTAGCAGTCGCGCTGAGAGCGATGCATTTTGCTTTGGGGCGTTTTGCATCAGCCGCCGCGGTGTACTGTGGTGAGCTCCCAGAGGAAGGGCTTCAAATTAGACCGCTACATGTCGAGCTAAACTCGATTTAAGACGAGAGCTATCCAGGTTAATGTCACTCCATATTACCTACATTATTAAACATACCTGGAAATCCTTTTCATCCAGAGACGGTTTACGTACGCATACTACCGGACCATTCCAATCCTGTGAAAGGAGAAAAAACGGAAATTAAGCTCATCGGATCCTACTTTGCTACCAGATGGATGGAATTTTTGTGTGGTACAGTCACCTGCTATATCGGGCACAGCAAAGCGTGCAAAAAAATCTTACACGTCTTACCGGGCCTGGAAATAGAGTTGAATAAGATATTTTCACTTCTCATGCTCTTAAAATGTTACTTTAGTCTCTGCATATCGGGACTAAAGCTCCATTTTATTCTCTGGGGATTAGACTATTGTTTTAAAATTTACGTTGGAAACACGATGTTTGTGAATGGAGGATTTGTAGGCGTGGAAATAACCTCATAATGACAACTGTGCAAAAATATTAAAAAAAACACAAACACAAACATGATTTAATTTCGTAAAACACAATTAATGATTACAAATATGAATCTATTCAAATTAGTTTTCAATTTTGAAACTGTTGGCTAAATATGCCGTCTTTGAAAGCGTTACTTCATAAAAAATAAAATAAAAGAAAAAACAACCCAACAATTTTTGTTTGCTATTTGAATTTTGAACAGATGGCCTGTCCATTAGTCGAGCGTACTTTTTTAAAAAGTAATATTGTAATTTTGTTTTTGTTTTTGTTGTGTTAAAAACATTTTCTTTTCTCGCATTCGAAGTGAAAAGAAGTGTTCAACCCGAGACTAAACAACCATAATGCCACTCGAACTATAGCCACACTCGCTCTGCTCGGGTGGCTAATCATCTCTTATCATTATGGCTTGTTTTAGTCCCTTGTTGAACAATCTACTATTACCTACACCCATATAGTAAATCCTCCATTATGCGTTCAAAAACCATAGGTAATGACGAGCATTACGACATTGGATTCTATTATGAACACAGCTGTATCGTAATGAGATTTCATACATAATTACGATCAGTAGATACCGGTGCTGTAGGGTGGCGTTCACTTCGCGCAGGTCGTAAAAGTCGTCAAAGGATTTAATATAAGGACGTAGATAAAATCTTGTATGCAACTGTACGTAAACAGGCCTTAAAACACTCATGTGAGTCTATTATGAAACTCGGCTACGCCTCGTTTTATAAAACCACACTCGTATTTTAAGGACCCCTATTACGATACAGTTGCATAAATAACTATATTATGCACGCTTTGCTTTGTCAGATATTGATGCTAGAGACTGTACAGGCAACGATTTTATTTATAAAGACACGCCGTATAAAACAACCAAAAACATTGTCTCACCGCAACAGCAGCATAATTATGTACAAGCTTTATTTTCTTTTTGCCCCCTTTATGGAATGCATATACGGATGTCCTTATCTTTGACGTCACATCAGCGTGGTAGAGACCACAATTGTTGCCTTTTACAATTTTCATTTTCGGCGCGCGACTAAACCATCAAAAATGTTATGTATGTCCAAGTCTACGAATAAATAATAATAAGTCAGGAATTGTTATTGCGTTGGAAAAATGGCCTTACGTGTCCTAGTAGGCGGGGCTTAAAAACCGTGCTCTGCGCGTCATCTGTCGTGCATCTGACATTACTATATAATCCGTGCTTTGTTTCTGAATTTTAACCAACCAAAAAGCACATATTTGCAACCTCGAAAATGATTCGTATTTGAATCAAGTCGTTTTGGTTTAAGGTATGGCCACTTTTTGTGTGGAATTTGTTCTGAGTCAGGTACGCTTCCTGACTTAGGTATTATTTATTCGTAGTGTCCAAGTACAGTTATATAAAAGAAGAAACTGACTGACTGACTGGCTGACTGACTTACCTATAGATCAACGCACAGCCCAAACCGCTGGGCCTAGAAACTTGAAATTTGGTCCAGGGATTCTTTTAGAAATTCATCCTCTAAGGGGGTGAAGTTTATATAGAATTTTCTCATTTCTGGACTTAGAAGTATGAAAATAGGTATACTAGTTGTCGATTAGAATTAAAAATATCTGTGTAGGTGAAATGGATATAATTACACCTAAAAGGGTAAAGGGGGGTAAATTTGGTAAAGAAATTTTCTAATTTCTGGACTTAACATTATGAAAATTGGTATACTTACAGGGTCCTGATTAAAAATAAAAATGATCAGCGTAGGCAAAGATAAAGAAAGAAGAAGTAGCTTTCGACTTATTAGGGGGGAGTTTCTATGAGACTTCCTTATTTCTAGACTAAAAATATGGCTGGTCACAATTCAAAATGACTATGGCGTTGGCGAACGGTACCTAACTTAAAAATTACTCATCGGGTTGTGCATAATAAAATCAACGCAGCAGATACGCAGCTGACCAGGCCCAAGTTCTCTTCTCTTTTAAAGGACTATGAGTTTGCGGCGCTCGCAGTGGAGACAATGGGTCCCTGGTCGGCTGACATGAGGGCCTTCATGGGGGCCTTGTCGTCCCGGCTGATAGAGACCTCAGGAGACCCCAGAGCTGGCGCTTACCTCTCCCAGCGAATTTCTCTGACTGTACAGAGAGGTAATGCCGCCAGTGTGCTGGGGTCGATGCCGCAGGAGGGCCTCTTAGATGGTGTTTTCTTTTTATAGTTAGGTATATTTATGTAGTTTTTATTAATTTTGTTTCCTATCATATTATTGTATCTTGTGTTGTGAATAAATAAAATATAAAATCAATAATATTAATATAAGCGTAATTTTTGTGTGTCTTTTACCTAATTGATAAAATATTATGTACAGTGTTATTTCGAATATATAACTTCGGGTTCTAAAGTAAGATTTGGTTGTCGCCGGAAGCACACGAGATAATTAATTTACTCTCTCTTGTGCTTTGCATAAAACTTTTCATAAACTACCTTCAAAACTGGTAAAAGAAATTGTTTTTAGCGAAGTACTTTAGTAAACTGTTACCTATCGTTTACGGCAGTACTTCGTTACGCACACAGATACAAATTATTCACACTACAGTCACATTATTTTCATCCTGAATTTTTTTCAATTTTTTTCCACCCAAGGGTTTAGATTTTAGAGGGGGGGCGCTCGATTTTAATTAAAATTTTCACTTTAAATTTGAATATTTCGCAAACAAAGCACTGAATCGAAAAATCGTCTTAGCAAACCCCTAGTGATTTTAAATCTAAATAAGAAACAAACAAGCTGAGATATGTGGTGCATAGGGGAAATTGTCCAGCAGTGGTGTAGCGGTATAGCACGTGGCACGGAATGCCGAAGACCTGGGTTCAATTCCCAGTGCTGGTCTTATTTTTCTGGTTTTTCTGTGCATCTATATTTCAGTTTGTATTTTCAATTTAGGCTTTCTCTTATGCTAACATGTTAGAAAATACTATAGCGTCGTATTCAAGAAGTAAAAGACCTAGGAGTATCAAAATCCGACCTTACCTTTTCAGGCCACCTCTGTAAGAAAGCATTTCAAAATTTAAGTTTTGTAACGCGGCATTCACATGCGTTTACTACTTATTAACGCAATTCCAACTCCTAACTATTGCCTCATACAAAACATGAGGCAATAGTTAGGACTCTTTTGTAAGGGAACGCAGTCATCCTTAGCCACAGGACGCCAAGTACAAAGACATCGACAAGGCCAATGTTACAAAAATTTGTATACACGACTTTATGCACTTTACATTAAGGTCGTATTTATACATATTTTTATAGCATTGGCTGTTATCTTTGCACTTGACTATTATAAGCAAACGTTAAAGCGGATTCCCCTAATATTATGATTTTTTCGTAATGGCCACGAAGCCCTATACTGGGCTTGGCTGGTTTTTAAATTTGAGACGTTGCGAAGGGCACCTCAAATACCTTAATCTATGTCCATCCGTTGTCTAGCTCTAGCACCCGTAGTATGGTCATGGGCATAAATATACATATTACGTTACCAAGACGTCTAAAATATCTATAGGTACACCTTTATACCACTAAACATAAAGTCGATTTTTGCATATTTTGACGCTATAAATAAATAAATAAATATCACGGGACACTTGACACCAATTGACCTAGTCCCAAACTAAGCAAAGCTTGTGTTATGGGTATTAGGCAACGGATAAACATATTTAAATAGATATATACATACTTAAATACATATTAAACACCCAAAGCTTGAGAACAAACATTCCTATTTTTCATATAATTATCTGTCACGACCCGGAATCGAACCCAGGACCTCAAGCTTCGTAAGTCGGGTTCTCTAACCACTGGGCTATCGGGTCGTCAAATTCACACTATGGTTATACATATAAGACGACCAGATGGCCTAGTGGTTAGAGAACCTGGCTACGAAGCTAGAGGTCCCGGGTTCGATTCCCGTGTCGGGGCAGATATTTGTATGAAAAATACGAATCTTTGTTCTCGGGTCTTGGGTGTTTAATATGTATTTAAGTATATATCTATATCTATATAATTATATATATCCGTTGCTTAGTAGGTACCCATAACACAAGCTTTGCTAAGCTTACTTTGGGACTAGGTCAATTGGTGTCAATTGTCCCGTGATATAATATATATATTTTTTGCGTTGACTGTACAAGCTTAGCTCAGGTTGGGTGGGGCTAGGTCAATTGGTGTAAATTGTCCCAAGATATTATTATTATTAATTTGATGCTTAGTGTAAATTTAGCTTCAAAATTTTACTTTACTTCAAAATATTAGTCTGAATCTTACGGTCCGCTTGCGCGCAGTGGTGAGAGCGAGAAGGCAGAACAGCAGCACCAGTACAGTTACTCGCATGGTGATAGCTCTGACAGGTCTCGTTACACATCTCCCCAGTTTTTATATCGAGCCGGCTAATTATGAACTTGTCGCAATTTCAGCCAGTATAATCAATTCTGAGCTTTTACGAGTATCTTAATCACAACACGACACATAATTAATCGGATTAATGCTACATTATTCCTTTGATTAAAAAACTGAAAGTAATTATTTGCTACAAGGTTGACGATAACCTTTTGTAGCGACTCCCAGCGCCATCTAGTGACCAAATAGAGAAACTTATAAACATTTTTTCGTTTTTAAAGAAACTGTAAGTCTATCACGAATAATTATTGCAGTAGGTAGACACATTAACTTATACATTAAGAATAGTTCTATCAGACTACATTTTTAATTTTCATTCAATTTTTATGGAATAATCGAGAAAAACTAACAAAAATGCAACGTTGCCAGCTCAGCAGGTATAAACTCTCTTAAAGTGCCTACGTTTTTCTTATGACCGAAACTTCGTACGCGTTAGTTATAAGATAATTTCCGTGAGTTATTTGAGAATAAGTAAAATCTGTAGAAAGCTACACTGTCCCTGATTGAATTGAAACGGGTTTATTTTATCCCAGGAAATCGAAAAGTTCCCGCGAGGAGGAATAGATAGGTAAAATATAACTCTTTAGAGCGATTAAAAAAAACTAATAGGAAGCTACAGTTCTTGACTGACATTGGCTACCTACTTTTTCCTTGGGAAAATGCCAAATTCCTGAGAGATAGAAATAAGAAACTACTACATTTACTCCAAATTTCTTATCTGACGGATAAATGTGATGCCGTCTCTGTTTGTTTTGTTCGAATAGATGGAGACGGCATCACATTATATCCGTCAGTTAAAATTAATCAATGGGTGCTGAAACAACCCCTTCGACTAATTAAAAAAAACTTTCACTACCTAATAGAAAGCTACACTGTTTTTCATTGACATATACTATTTTTATGCCGAAAAATTAAGTTCCTGAGGGACATAAATTACTGTTTTGATATATTTTAAAATTCTTAATTATCAATATGAGACATTGTTGCCTTCAATTGCAACCAAAATGAAATCAAAATCTTCCAATTGGTTATCCGTTATACCCACCAGAAATGATCATTTTGACCTTTCCCCATAATATATGAATTCCGTGATGCCCTTTCGATACGTGCTACCACACCAATCTATATGCCAAAATCTTGTGATGGATGCGGCAATAACGATTTCAATATTGATCACGCCCTCTGTTGCAAAACTGGCGATCTAATCACGAGACGTCAAAACGAAATATTACTTAGAGCTCTTTTGCGAATTATGCCAACAAGCGTGGGGATATGTAGTAAAAGAACAATTGTCACCGAAGGTGATATTGGCCTACGAGGAGACTTAGCTCGCCGTGGCGTGTAGGTTGCCCAGAAGGAGGCGTTATTTGATATCCGTGTTGTAGACATCACCCCTCTTACGTCTCAGTCTCGCGCCCTGTTGCTTCTGTCCTATTTAAAACCAGCCGAATCAGAAAAGCAAAACAATACGCCAATGCCTGTGAGCTGCGTCATGCCAATTTTACACCCCTCGTCACCTCCGTGGATGGAGTCTTTGCTCCACAATTGGCTACCTTTGTCTTGTGTTTTGGACTGGCTGAGAGCTGGCATAATAACATCTATAACCAGAGCGACCAGCATGTGCATTTTTTCATAGTTATTAATTTATTAGTTTACTATTTACAGTTGTATTACGTTAGGTTAAATGTACATAAAGACTACCAACGAAAAAAGTGGTCATGCATGATCGGGTGGATCTTTGTAATGACTGGTTGTTTTCAAGCAGCACTTTTTTAAAGTAATTAGTGGATATGAAACTACATAATGAAAATACAATCATAAGAAAATGTTAGCTTTATGAATTTCACTGTGCTGAAATTGCTTTGTAAAGCGTTTTTTGATAATCTTCACTCGTTTCCAACTTCAATGCCACAATTGTATTAATATTTTCACAAGCTGTTTTACGCTCTAGGACATCATTTTTACAAAAAAAAAAACATGCTGTAACAGTTTTCTTCAAAAGGAGGCCTTTGCCCAGGAGTGGGACACTATACAGGCTACTTAAAAAAAATACAGTTTTCTACTTGGGGGAGTCGGGAAAACTGTCTGATGTAAGCACCGAAAGTAGTATTTATATGGGAGGCATTTTTCTGTCAAAAAGGCAAATTCACCAAAACTAAAACACTTCCAAATTACCTCAATCTGAAGGTCAATTCGAAAAATGTTAGCTGTTGTGAAAAGACAATATAATAAGCTATAAAGTGGATTATGCAAATGAAATAGTACATTGTGTCTTAAGGGCGGTAAATAAGGAATTACGAACGAGAGTCTATTAGAAGCCCGAAGTCGAAGTGCGACATACAATGTTTTTCATCACATTTGCAAGTAAAATTTTATATTTGTAAAAGAAAAAATATAATTCTTCCAAATATTGGCGATACCTTAGGCTGTGCTCTTGGCAGCGTCGCCCTCTACCTCCCTCGGCATGCGCCGCAACGTGCGTGTGCATGTGGTGGTCCATGTAGTCCTGCTGCTACGTCATGCGCAGCACCATCAGTACGGGCACTGACTCATTTACCGACCACGGGTTTCATGACAAGCACATTAAGGTCGAGGGTTTTATTTGGGGGGTTGCAACCAAGGAAGCCTGCATGTTACGACACTGTTTACGAGCAAGTGTGATGAAATTTTTTTTACATAAAAACCTAGTAAAGACCGTCAGAAGACGCTGTACAAATAATTTAGGCACTGTCTAATATATAGCTAAATCTCACAGACGCCCTAACTCTTAATGATTATATTTTATTATGTAGTTTCATATCCACTAATTACTTTAAACGAATTGAATTATTAATAAAACATTACAATTTAAAATTTCAATTTCTCGGTTGGTATATAATAATAATAATACTTAATAAAAAATATTTATTCAGATAACTAGGATCCATCATTTGTTAGTATTACTTATAAATATGTTAGGTACATGGTGTTAGTTAAATGAAATCCATTTTTCTCCAAACGTTTCTATCTGTCGCCCTTTCTTCCCAGTTACTTCCCGCTGCTTTCAGTATCTTGTCGAGCCATCTCTCCACTCGTCTGCCTCTATTTCTCTTGGCTAGTGGTCCTTTCCAAGTGGTTAAATTTTATGTCCACTTTTCATCGTCCATACGTGCGTGCGACGTGACCAGCCCATTTCCACTTTAGTTTCTTGCAGTGTTGTAAAGCGCCTACAACTTTTGTTGTATTTCTTTTGTCTGCACTTGTTTTTTTATTCTTTCATTTTATTTTCAGAACGCTTCGTTCCATGGCTCTTTGGGTTCATCCCAGCCTATATACGTCCCACTGCTGGGCACAGGCCTCCTCTCAGAACAAGAGGGCTTGGGCCAGTGCGGATTGGGAACTTCGCACGCACCATTGAATCGCTTCGCAGGTTTGTGCAGGTTTCCTCACGATGTTTTCCTTCACCGCAAAGCTCGTGGTCAATTTCAAATGTAATTCCGCACATGAATTTCGAAAAATTCAGAGGTGCGAGCCGGGGTTTGAACCTACGACCCTCTGCTTGAGAGGCGATAGGTCAAACCACTAGGCCACCACGGCTTCTTGGGCTTCTTGGGCACGGCTCTTTGGGTTGTTAAGATATTATTGCTCTGATTGTTGAATATCCATGTTTGTGATGCATAAGAGAGAGATGGCAAGATACAGGGGTCAATAACTTTTTTCTTCAATCTCATTGGAATATTTGATTTAAGAACTTTCTTTAAGCTCCAAAATTTGTTCCAAGCCATGTTTATTCGTCTAGTCAGTTCGTCTCGATGTCTAGCTTTTCTGAAAGATATTTGTTTACCTAGGTATATATATTCATCGACATCGATCTAGTGAAACGAAAAATCGATCCCGTCGAACTGAATATATATCCCGTTTTTTCCTTATCCCATGGGAATATTCCAAAAATCCTTAAAATTGTTCTTTACTATTACAATCACTTACTTCTATGCCAAATTTGAAGATTCTAGTAATTATAGTTAATAGGATTACCTACGTTAAACTGAATTTATAAATCCCGTTCTTTTCTTATCCCGTGGGAATTTCCAAAAATCCTGAAATTAATGTCTTAATTAATCTAATACCTACTTGTGTATTAAATTTGAAGAGTCAAGTTATTATAGTTACTGAGATAGGGTCACTCGGAATCGAATATATAAATCCCGATCATTCCCGTTCTCGTGGGAATTTCTAAAAATTCTTCCTTAGTGGATGCCTACATTGTATAAGGTATCTATGTGCAAAATTTCAAGTCTCTAGGTCCAGTATGGGCTGTGCGTTGATATATCAGTCAGTCAGTCAGTCAGGACTTTAGTAGTAAGTATATCAAACTTTCAAGGAAAACTATAACGGTTAAGTTTGCTTGAGAATTATTAGTAGTTTATGAGTAAACTAGCTTTTGCCCGCAGCTTCGCTCGCGTTAAATTTGGAGTAACATACATTTACTTTCTGCGATCCTTTTTTCGTGTTTTGATTAATTTTCGGAGGATTACATGGAAATACATAATACGGACAGATTTTCTTTTAGACAGATGATCCAAATTTTGTAATACAAAAATCAACCTACATCCGTAATTAATTATGATTCTTACCAGCTTTGAAACCCTGCTTCACTGATTCAGGGTTGAAATTTTAGAAAACGTTAAAGTACTACGCGTTTATTTTTCCCGCGACTTCATACACCATATAGGATTATATCCCGAGAAATTGTAAAGTAGTGCACCCTAGTGCACCTCTGCATTACTTTAGGTCCATCTATGCCAAATTTCACACCGTAGCATGCTGAACGGTTGTGTTGCTCTGAAAATGAGCTCTGGTTGAGTTCGAAACGCGTCAGTGTAAAGTGGTGGTGGTGATAGATGGATTTATGTGATTTGTGTGTTCTTACAGTGTGGAGGTGGAGGAACTGCATGAACACACATTGCATGGGCACAAAAGTAGCTATCATAAAGGTCGCGGGTGGGCAAAGTAATTGTGTCAGCTCGTTGAACGTACGTGTAAAATTTCGTATCTATGCTATCAGCCCTTGAGGAGTTCCGTCATCAGCAGACGACCCTGGCTGCAGCATCAGGCGGTGTATATAATATAAACGCATTGTCAATGAAATTTAACAATCATGTAAAATCTTTTGCGTGTGCCATTAACTTTTGAGGAGTTCCTCGCCAGGATGAGCAGGATGTCACTGCTAAATAATTGTAACCAGATTTACATCAGTTTGCCAAATCTCCAGTCCCCAGTTTTATTGGTTTAGATTATGCGTTTTCTGATTCAGTTAGTATATAAAATTCTCTTTATTCGTTTTATCTCGTGGGATATTCGGAAAATCTTTGAAACAGTCTTTACCTATTAGTATTATCTTCCTGCATGCCAAATTTGAAGTCATTAATATTTATAATTAAGGCCACTTTGAAGCGAAAATATAAATCCCATTTTATTCCCTATCCCATAGGAAGTTTGATAAATCCTGAAAATTGCTTTTAGCTGTTAGTATTACCTACTTGCTCGCCAAATTTGAACTCTCTAATAATTATAGTTAGGGTAAAAGGGTCAATAATTGAAAGTGAAAATACAAATCCTTTTTATTCACTATCCCGTGGGAATTAAATAAATAAATAAATAAATAATTTCGTAAAATCCTGAAAGTCGTTTTTAGCTGTTAGTATTACCTACTTGCATGCCAAATTTGAAGTTTCTAATAATTATAGTTACGCAAATAGGGCCATTTTAAGTGAAAATATAAATCCCATTATATTCCCTATCCCGTGGGAATTTTGATAAATCCTGAAAATAGTTTTTAACTGTTAGTATTACCTACTTTTTCGCCAAATTTGTAGTCCCTAATAATTATAGTTACGGAAATAGGGTCATTAATTAAATGTGAAAATACAAATCCCATTTATTCACTATCCCGTGGGAATTTCGTTAAATCCTGAAAAGTGTTTTTAGCTGTTAGTACCTATTACCTACTTGCATGCCAAATTTGAAGTTTCTAATAATTATAGTTACGGAAATAGGGTCATTTTAAAGTGAAAATATAAATCCCATTTATTCCCTATCCCGTGGGAATTTCGAAAAATCCTTTCTTAGCGGATGCCTACGTCATAACATCTACCTGCATGCTAAATTTCAGCCCGATCCGTCCAGTGGTTTGGGCTGTGCGTTGATAAATCACTATGTCAGTCAGTCACCTTTGAGTATATTTAGATAGCAGCCTAAGGTATAAAATATACCTAAACTTGGAAGATTCCGTTTAAAATACGAAGTCCTTAGAAAAATATTACTTATTTTTTTTCGTAACCCACACAGACACAGAACCCTATTTCGGGCGTGTCCGACAAGTTCTTGGCCGGTTTTTATGTGCTGTTTCTATTATAAGTTTTTTACTCTACTACTTCGTAAGCGGCTGCACAGATTTGGATAAAGTTTTGATCGTACACCTTTACCTGGAAACGAATACAGGGTATTTTTTTATCTCGGAACAATACATAGTTCCTGCGGAATACGCAAATGAAGCCGAAGGGAATGGTAGTACTAGTAAAACTTCAGTTTTCAATTAATATTACATTAGCGTTTTATTTTTTGAAATCTATAAATTATAAAAAAAAACAAATGTTCACAGGACTAGTGTAAAATCCACTCATTAGACAATTATTTCACAATGTAACGTATTCAGAAAGATTCTTTATATTCCGCTCGACTGTAACTATTGGCAATAATGTTCGCTAACTATAGACTCCAAGTGCCAGCCAAGCACCAGCAGCTGTACCTGCAATCCGGCTTCTGGCCGGAAGGTATATTCCGCCTCTTTAGGGAAGCAAGGATAAAGAGCCCAAAATAGTTAAGTACCTTTAAAAAATTATGTCGTTTAATATTTCCTTCGTTTATTCTTTGCACAGAATCGACATGATATCTACATTACATTAGTCTTGCAATGCTTGGGTTGTTACTGTCATGCTGCGAAGTTTATTGAAATAAATAATATGAACAAATAAATATTGAAAGAAATTGTTATAATAGTTTATCTACATGCATATCATAACTTCCCTATTATATGTTCAGAACGACTATCAAATGGCCTTTATTAAGAAACCTGGTATCTGCGGGGTGCATCTTAATGTTCACATTAAAGTACAGTGCATCTTAATGTTTACATTAAAGTACCGATAATACTTTTTTTAACAATGCATATCTGTACATATTGTAGAAAAACTTTACTTTTTTATTATCTGTTTTATTTAAGCTTTGGTAGGTACTTCAAACTAGTTATCAGTAACACTAACTTAAAAATACAGGCCATATCTGAATATATTATAGAAAACTTGTGATATGCATGTAGATAAAGTTATGTATGCGGCTATACATAATTATGCATTTAAACACTCGTGTGATCTTATTATGAACCACACTCGTACTTTAATGCCTCTCATTATGCACCAGCCACATAAATAACTATTATGCAACTGTTACGTAATAAGGGTCCTTAAAACACTAGCCGAGTTTCCTAAAAGGATCACACGAGTGGCCTATAATTACTTACAGTTGCATACATTACTTTATCTATATCCATATATTAAATCCTCTATTATGCGTCCAAGAACCGTTGAGAATGACCTGCATTGCAACCAGAACTATGTCTGACCCACGAGCTCCTGCGCTCGAAGATGAAGCTGCGCCAGCGCTCCGGTGCCGTACATAAAGTTCATTACGTTACTGCCGTCACAGAATAAGTTTAGTAATAGTACAAGTGCTGCCGTGTTCATAATATAATCCAATGTCGTCATGCTGGTCATTAACTATGGTTTTTGAACGCATAATGGAGAATTTACTATGGGTGTAGATAAAAATTACGACTCTTTCGAATTGTGGAGACAATTTTTATCCAGATTAATTCTCAAGTTCTCAAGACAAGCCGCGGTGGCCGAGTGGTTTGACCTATGGCCTCTCAAGCAGAGGATCGTGGGTTCAAACCCCGGCTTGCATCTCTGAGTTTTTCGAAATTCATGTGCGGAATTACATTTGAAATTTACCACGAGCTTTACGGTGAAGGAAAACATCGTGAGGAAACCTGCACATACCTGCAAAGCAATTCAATGGTGTGTGTGAAGTTCCCAATCCGCACTGGGCCCGCGTGGGAACTACGGCCCAAGCCCTCTCATTCTGAGAGGAGGCCTGTGCCCAGCATTGGGACGCATATAGGCTGCGATGATGAATTCTCAAGTTTAAAGTTAAGTCGAAACAGAAATCCCTTTAACACTGATCGCACGGCGACTTTTAATTAGAAAACCGGCTTATCACAGCTGTAGTCCAGATGGTAGACTCCTCGGTGGTCTATCTCTACATTTTGAATTTATTTCTGAAAGAATCTTCCTAAATAACACCCTTCAGCATAATCATTTCGTTGCCTCCTGTAACAGAAAAAGAACCATTGCGATTTTGTTTTCCTCCATGACTTTTTTTTTTTTTTATTCGACTGGATGGCAAACGAGCAAGTGGGTCTCCTGATGGTAAGAGATCACCACCGCCCATAAACATCTGCAACACCAGGGGTTTTGCAGATGCGTTGCCAACCAAGAGGCCTGAGATGGGATACCTCAAGTGCCAGTAATTTCACCGGCTGTCTTACTCTCCACGCCGAAACACAACAGTGCAAGCACTGCTGCTTCACGGCAGGATTAGCGAGCAAGATGGTGGTAGCAATCCGGGCGGACCTTGCACTAGGTCCTACCACCTGCAATCACTGACGATTGATTGATGACTGCATCAATATTGTGAACATGGTTTTACAAACTTTTATATTTAGTTTCCCGTTGTCTGTAGTCAAATCTACTTCCGGTAGTCAGATTGACTTGAAATTCGGCATACTGATGTAAATTGCGTGATAATACAATAATCTGGTAGTGACATCTGGCGGTCCGGCCAGGATCGTCTCCGCAGGGCGGAACTCTTCAACGGTTATTGGCATCAACTTGAAATTTGGTATGCAAATGTAGTTTGGGTGACGATGCAAGTAAAGTTGACAAAAATAACAGTCAGCAAAAAAAGCTTGTATTAAATTTTTTTTTTTTAACAAAACCTTTGTTTACAAGTTTTTATTTAACTTGCAATGAATGTATGCATGTGCGGGTCAAATCTTGGGAGTTAAATTTAACCCATATCCGGTGGTCAGACTGACTTACAATTTGGATTACCTAATCTGGTAACAATATAATAATCTGGCAATGACAACCTGGTAGTCCAGCCAGGATCGTCTACGCAGGACGGAACTCCTCAATGGTTGAACGCATTGACTTGAAACTTGGTACGGAAATGTAGTTTAAGTAGATGACACTGCAAGTACAGTCAACAAAGAGTACATTCATCAAAAAGCTTGTATCCAAAATGAAATTTTTAACAAAAACGTACTAAGTTAGGTAATTTTCAATATAAATATAATATTATTTTAATGATTAAGAAAGCTGTATTTAATTAAGTTATTTGAAAAACTGGTAACTTTGAGTAGACTGTTTTGCCCACAGATATAGATTACACTAGATTACGCAAATGCATCTACTTCGCGTGTCCGAACCCCGACCAAACGTCGGGGTTGGCCCCATACAACGAATGACCGCTAAGTGACTAATCATGACTAGTGACTGACTCGAGCCCCACAGCGCGGGCGGGCGGCGCATTTGAATCGATTTTTCGCGGACATCGGGGAATCCACATCGCTAATTCGCTCTTGAGACGTCACAGTAGATATAAAAAAGTGACACTGTTGGTTTTCATAGGTACAGATTGAGGTGTTTGCGTTATCTACTTAGTGTAATCTATTCTACGAAGTCTGTTTCAAAAATTAATTAAAAAAATAACTTACAAAATCAGTCCATTCGGTCGGCCAGGTACTTCCCCGTGGCAAAGCCGGCCACCCCCCCTACGACGGCCCCTATAGCCCCCCCTACTGGGGCCCCAACGCCGCAGAAGAGCACGGTCCCCATGGCTACTCCTATCTCCGCACCTGGAAACAGGGGGGCTACTACGAAATTCGAAAATCAAAGTTTGTATCGTGCCGTCCTTCTCACTCTCTTACTATGTAGCGTCAGCGGGACGGTACGATACGAAGTTCATGGCCCTATACTAATTACGCGCTACCTGGACGCGGGTTAAAAAACTGTCGTGGTCGGTACTGTTTTTTTTTTATTAGCTTATATTGTGTCTCATTGCAGGGCAAAAGCATCCCCTTTTTACAAGCTTTTATTTAGTTTTACCTGTCCCGTTGTCTGTCTGTCTGTCTGTCTGTAATCAAATCTTGCAAGTTCATCATTCATCATCATATCAGCCATAGGACGACCACTGTTGGAGATAGGCCTCCCCCATAGACCTCCAGTTGCCTCGGTTGGAAGAGGCTTGCATCCACCGCGAACCCGCGACTTTAACCAGGTCATCCGTCCATCTCGTTAGTGGACGTCCTACGCTACGCTTGCCGATCCGCGGTCTCCATCTTGAGAACCTTTCAGCCCCAACGACCATCTGTTCTCCGTGCTATATGGCCTGCCCATTCTCACTTCAACGAGCTAATGTGCTATGTCGGTGACCCTTGTTCTTCTACGTATCTCCTCATTTCTGATTCGACTACTACTGAAGATATAATTAACCCAACCAACAAAAAGTTGGAAAACCCCCGACTTTGTCACTTTAAAGTTCAATATCTCAAAAATGGCGGAACCGATTTTGATAAAACATGTCTAAAAACCATAGCTAAAAAACATGTTGCACAAACAAATCGGTCCACCCGTTTAAGAGCTACGGTGCCACATACAGACAGACAAACAGACACACATAGCGGTCAAACTTATAACACCCCTCTTGCGTCGGGGGTTAAAAATACCAGTAAAACAATCATTAACATCATGGCGCATTTTTTTTTTTTTTTATGGTATAGGGGGCAAACGAGCAGGCGGATCGCCTGATGGTAAGCAATTACCGTCGCCCATGGACACCTGCAACACCAAAAGAGTCACAAGTGCGTTGCCGGCCTTTAAGGTAGGAGTACGCTCTTTTCTTGAAAACTTGAAGGTCATAGCGGTCCGGGAATACCGCAGGCGATAGCTCATGATCAGTAGTTACCGGTCTTGGCTCCAGTGACAGCCCCCGTGGCCGTGCTCGCGACTATCACTGCGTCCTTTTCTATTGATGACGTCTTTTTCGGCATATCTAACAAATACATACGTCAATAAAAAACATATTTCTCTGAAACATGAACAAAGTGCTCGCTTTCAAAATAACTTAAAAAAAGAAAAAATTACCGTAATATGTAAATGTATAAAGAATTCTGAATACGATACACAGAAATAAAGCAAAATATATGAGTTTGAATGAATGAATGAATTCCATCGTTAGGAAAGCAGCACACCCCGGTAAAAGAATTCAATGGTGTGTGTGAAGTTCACAATCTGAATTTTTTTGTAATAATATACCTATTTTTTTCAACACGGGACAATTCACACCAATTGACCTAGTCCAAAAGTAAGCTTAGCAAAACTTGTGTTATGGGTACTTAGCAACGGATAAATATAATTATATAGATAGATACATACTTAAATACATATTAAACACCCAAGACCCGATAACAAACATTCGTATTTTTCATACTAATATCGGCCCCGACACGGGAATCGAACCCGGGACCTCAAGCTTCGTAGTCAGGTTCTCTAACCACTAGGCCATCTAATTGTTGTGTCTTGTATAGTGTTGTCTATTGCTGTGTTGTGAATAAATGTATTTCTTTCTTTCTTTCTATTTTTATTTATTTTTGTGATGTAAGTATTTAGTACTTTCTCAAAGTAAATCTACGAGTTATTTTTCGCTTTTTTTGACTATTTTTTGTTTTCTTTTTGCTGTGTTTTTTTATCATCACCATCTCTGTTTATATATGTTCCACTGCCGATGGGGATCCCTCACGATGTTTTCCTTCACTATTAATTTTGTATGACTCGAAAAATTCAGTTCCCAGCCCGGGTTTGAACCCATTAAGCTAACATGGCCTATGTTTTTTATGCATTTTTATTTTATTGCTTGCATTGTCATTTTTCCTAGCACCCCCTGCTTCTCCGTTACCTGGTCCGCTACCAAGGCCAGGGATAGAGGAGCTGCCGGGGACTGGGGGCCGCGGCCGGAGGAGCAGGGGATGCTGGAAACCAATTATGCAAGTGGCGAGTTGTCGTTCATTGTGGCGTTCTAAGGGGGAGGCCCTTGTTCAGCAGTGGACGTCTTCCGGCTGGTGATGATGATGATGATTGTCATTTTTGATGGCAAGCTATGTTCTAACCGGTTCATCAGCTAGACATTACATAAATTTACATATTTTATTATTAACCCTTCGTATGCTTAAGACGCGGTTCCGTATCTTTAAGGCTGTCTATTTAAATCAGCCAAATTTGTGCTTGTTAAAACAGGTAAGACTAGGATTCAGTACTTTTTTAGTTCCCGCATACGAGGGGTTAAGCCGGGGCGACATGGCTTTACTTGACTAAAGAGTTCAAGTACTACGTAACGCAATTTAGGTGGTACAGGAAAATAGGGGGGTCAAAAATCTCCAAAAATTGCGTTACGTATTACTTGAATGCCCCCAAGTGTGTATTCCCGAGATAAATATTTACTCGCTTGGAGTTATTAAATTAACACATTAGTTCCACGAGAGTTGAAGAGCTACAAATAAGAGATACAACATGTGTAAGTACCATATTGCTGGTGTTATCACTTACCTACTTCTTTTCTGATAGCAGCTCGTAAGCACACAGCTACAAAAAGAACTGATCGCACAAAAGGAAATGAACATTGACATCGATGTAGTAGACTGCATGTTTCTTACATCAAAACGGCGCACAAAAACAGTTCACAGCGCGGTTTTGTGAACAGTTCACTATAGTCTGTTGACGTCCGAGACAGGGGTTGTGTCAAAGTAATATTGATGATTGATGCGCCGCGCGTTTGGTTCCAAACAGTCAGTCTAGTGCCGTAAGGTACATACTAGATGTCGATGAAAATGAATGAGTTAATGTCAAAATACTGATGTCATTACACGGCATGTTCTTGTGTGCGTGACCTAATCTCTGGTGGCAATACCTATACATATATTACCTACTCTGAAGAATAATACAAACTATTAATATTCACTTTGCGTACAATGTACACGGCTTGTGCGAAATGGAGCTCTAGCGGTTAACAAATTAAACACAGTTCATTCTGGCAGATAATGTAATGTATAAACAAACATCTGTGATTCACCCGACATGAGTCGGTATCGTTCGAGCACAATACCTACTTTAAATTGGCACAGCAATGGATTCAGCTACTATTTTCATTCTATTTGCAATTAAAACAATACAAATCTGAACGTTAATCCGGAAAGAAAGAACTCATTTACTTGAGGTACTATTAAGACTAATTAAATGACAAAAAACGCAAAAAAAATATATAAAAACGATCTGTTACGAAATAGTTGTAAGTAAGTCAGCGTAATAACTAATAACTACCTTTGAGCATGTTAGAGGACATTTTATAAACTGAAAAACCGAGACCTAAGTAGAAGAACTTCAAAAAAAGAGCTTATTAAAAAGATTTCACGATAACACAAGAGCGAGAGGTAAATCGTTATTCCATGTTTTCGCCATTTTTTACCTACCATAGTATCAAAAGGTCATATTAATAATTTACGCAGAATTGGCCCAATTTACCATATCAGAGATAAAAATAAGATTAAAAGCTTATTAGCTACTGACTTACTTCTATTTTTTCCAGTCTATGCGCACTTATTGAGATAAAAAAAAAAACGAAACTCCTCGGAGCGAAATAAAACTAAAACTAAAAACAACTCTTTTTCTTTGGACAGTTGTGTTAATACTGAATGAGATAGGAGTGCAAATTTTGTTGCATGAGAAGGAGACGCAGCGTAGACCGAAGTGGCGCGAAGTTGTTGCGTTTACGCACCGGTGTTGCCAGACTTGCCAGCAGCATTAAAAAAGTTAAACAGGATTTATGAAATCAGTAGTGAAAAAAGGGATGAAATTGAGAAACATTATCAAAAAGTATGTTGCAATTTTAATTTGTGTTATTGCCGTGTATCTTGGTAGGTTTAATGATTGTTTAATAATGGCATGATTGAATTGTAAATATCTCTAAATCTATGGATGTAAGTACTTTAGTGTTTCTGGCAACACTGTCCGCGTGTGTGTGTATTACAGACATTGACGTCATCGGATAGCATTGTTTCGTTTAAATACGTAATATTAATAAGGATCATTCATAAGTACTTACTCTTGTACTAATAAGTGCAAAATTGGAACTTCGTATCTTGCCGTCCCGCTAAAGCTTATGTTTTAACACCAGTGTGAGAGGGACGGCACGACACGAGCTTCTTTAGATGATCAGAGAATTTTGGACGTTTTTTTCTTTTGTCAATTAAACAAAAAAATCCATACTAATCGTTAATGTGAAAGTGTGTTTGTATTTTTGTCCGTCTTTCACGTCGAAAGAGAACGACGGATTGACGTGATTTTTGGCATAGAGATAGTTTATGAGCCGGAGAGTGACATAGACTACTTTTGATCCCGAAGAAATGCAGTTCCCGAGGGAACAGCGCGCAATAACCGAATTCCACGCAGACGAACCGGTGCAAAAGCTAGTATGAAGATATAATATACCTAGCCAATTCCGAGTGACGTCACGCCATGCAATACTTTTTAGCCTCCACTTCCGAACCTTGACGCGCTTCATCTTTATATTTTTTAACTTAATTGAAAAAAAATACGTGTACATTTTATTTTATTCAGGAAAGTACACAACTGTTTAGTGTCTCTAGCCTCGCGAACCCTCGCGTACTTTATAAAGGACCAATTAACTTCGGAATAACGGCCGAATGTAGGTACTTTATAAAGTACAAATTGTCCATTGAATAAAGAATATTAAGAATTTCGAAATAATAATCTAAAAAAACGAAGCGTAACGAAGGATACAACAACAATTGATATAATGCAACAATTGATATAATTTTCATTTGATATAATGTAATTTATCTTAAAATCAAACTTATTTCTAGTGTCATTAATTCGATTTGATGTACTTTGGGTTTTTAGAATTTATAAAATAAAATAAAAAAGTTCTGTGAAGCTCCTATCCTTTAGTATTTTATCAAATGTTGTTATATCCTTTGAAATTATATTAAGTGTTGTTTTACCGATCATTACACAATGAGGGCTATCGTTTTTTGTCTCACTAGATGGCGCACTGTCGCGTGAGGTTTTTAAGTAAGTATGGCTTTCAAAGTCTGTTATTACGGGCGTGAAAACAAAGTTAATACACCTTAAAACCGTACCATAAAAATATCGAGCATGCCACAGTGTTGCATAGTCCCCGTTTTGTTCGGAAAAAAGGGAGGACTAAAGTTTCCAAAAGACAAAATCGTCTCAAAACACACACTGTCCACGTACTAATAACTATTCAAAAACTCGCATCTTAAAATATAATTGTTTTCATATCAAAGTATTACGGTTCAACTATCAGATAACAGATGGGCTAGTTTCACCATATTTTGTAGGTAATTTTGGAGTTGTTTAATGTTATAAAATGTTGTTATGTTATTTAAATTATATTAAACGTCGTGTGATAGTTAAAATATCAATTAATACAACTTTTTCTAAAAATATTTAATTTGTAAATATCTTCATAGATGTCGTTATACCGCATCTGCAACAAGCTAACGACACGCTATCTTAGATTGTATAAAGTCTTCAGATTATTATTGTTTCATCGTAGCAATACAAAAGCGATTCAGTAGCAAGAAAGTAGGATTTGCTAATAAAGACCAGTGCAACGAGAAGTGCATTCTTATTTATGGGACCCTTCAGTTCAGTACCCACACATCATTGCCCCGGAACGCATATTTGCCATAATCAATTTCAGATATTGCAAAATATACACAAAATTATTCTAATTATAAATAAACCCGCGTAGCTCACCCAAAAACTATGAGATTTGACATTTCGGAGACCTCACGCTACACTAGCGCCTCTAGCGGCGAATTCATACGCGATAGCCCTCATTCAATGGGACCACGCTAGGTCTTAACTACTACGACTGTTAAAAAAAGGACTCAGGAGGCTAGGGCATTTACGCATTTCTACTTACAACACTATAGTAATGCCATCTAGCGATATTCTACATGTCATGAAAAAATCATTGGCCGAAATGGAAAAATCGCTGCGCGCGCGCTTTTCTCTTCGCATTATGAACGTAACTTTACTTGTTTGTTCTGAGAAATGGATCGGACGGCAACGATTTCTTCGAATTGATAATAATTGAATAAACATCATTAAATGATAGTGCTATCTTTTATGCGTTTGTTTATTATTAAAAAGTGTCTACCCGTGACTTTACGCGTTAATCATTAGAACCAGCAGGTGAATTGAAATTCTGAGATTTTACTACGAGTATGTTCCTTTGGGAATTGCCAAAAATGACATCGTGGTCTTTCATCATCATCATCATCATTTTCCCAGCTGGGCATCAGGCCTCCTCTTAGAACAAGAGGGCTTGGGCTATAATTCCCACGCGGGCCCAGTGCTTATTGGGAACTTCACACGCACCATTGAATTGCTTTGCAGGTTTGTGCAGGTTTCCGCACGATGTTTTCCTTGACCGCAAAGCTCGTGGTAAATTTCAAATGTTCCGCACATGAATTTCGAAAAACTCAGAGGTGCGAGCCGGGATTTGAACCCACGACCCTCTGCTTGAGAGATATTTATTGAAATTTCTATAAACAGAGCCGATATTTCATGATTCTATGCCCAGCGGAAGAGATTTCGAGATTTTATCCCAATTACGAGGGATTCCCGGAATAAAAAGTAGCATATAATATGTCTACATCTTAGATCATCATTATCATCATCAAATCAACAATCATCATCTTAGATGGTGTTGTAGATGTTTTGATCTATATCAAATTTCATCCTCATCCGTAAAGCTGACTCCGCCTCCGCTTCCGTTAACCTCCGCTTTCTCGTCCGCCTCCGCCTCCGGATAAAGTCCCTGATTTAATTAATTGCGTTGTCGAAGAAAAATAAAACAGTGAGAAGACTTAAATAAATTTTATTCCAAAAATAGCTGACAATTTACAGTGTTATCTTATCTTTACTATACTTATTTAACGTATCTTAAAGCTAGAAACACACTAACGCCGGACGCGGAGCGGTGCGGTGCGGCGCGGAGACGGTGCCTGTTGTAATATTCGAGCTAACGTGAAAGAGGGCACAAAATACCGCGCTACGCTTATCTCCCTTATCTCCTCTTTCATGTTAGCTCAAATATTACAACCGGTACCTACCGCCTCCGCGCCGCGCCGCACCGCTCGCCACCGCTCTGTGTTTCCAGCCGAGCAATTCTTGTAGGTATATTTATTATTTCGGCGAACTCGATGAAATTTGGTATATAGGGGTTTTCGGGAGTGAACAATCAATCTAGCTTGGTCTTATTTCTGGGAAAATGCGAGTTATCGAATTTTAGCCCGAGCGAAGCTCGATCGCCCAGTTGCTTACTTATACTCGTATTAAATCTCAGAAAGGGAAGCTTAGAGAAATATTCGTCACTGCTTTAATAAAATTTACCTAATCGATAATTTTTCTGTGAACTTTATAAACATTGTCAGGGTTATTGTTGACGTAATCGTATCAAAACTGAGATACGAGTTTTTTTTTGAGATACGAGAAAGTGACGAGATGTTTCTTACCTATGGACATGTAAACAAACAACACACACAACACAAACATTCACAAATTAAGCTTTCTTATTCTTTAAGCCTGTTCGTAGCTCTTATTCGTATCGTTTTAACTCAAATTTCTATCAACATTGTTATTATTATTGTTCCCCTTAATGGCGATCAACATTGTTCTGGTTTTATTTCGCGTTGTCTGCTGATGTCATAATTGTAATTGTCATATGTCAATGTCAAATTATTCTTATCTTTTTCATTACATGTACTGTTGCCATGATAATGTGGGCTATACAGCCAACTTATATTTTAGTCTCTTAGCTATTTTTTTTCTCTTTGATTTGTTTTGTGTGACTTTCTGTAATTGCACTCTCCTGTGGCCCGGCGGAAGACCAGTGCTGGTTTTCAACCAGCGATATGCTGAGCCGGGACCTTTTTATAGCGGCAACATTTCCTATTGTTATTTTTCCTTATTATGTGTCATTGCTGTTATAAATAAATTATTTTCTTTCTTTTCTTTCTTTCTAAACAGTAATGTTCCAAAACACCCCCAGCAGTCGTCTCAACGTCAGTTTTCTGACAAACAAATATCTCATAAATGCCAGATAATAAATCCGTTTGACGTTACAGTCTTGTATGAGATTGGCTGATTTCGTTATAACCCAGAACAGATCAACAGAAAGTTCTCGAATGGAGACCGCGGATCGGCAAGCGCAGCGTAGGACGTCCACAGTGAATCTTATTTTTTTTTTTATACGACTGGAAGGCAAACGAGCAAGTGGGTCTCCTGATGGTAAGAGGTCACCACCGCCCATAAACATCTGCAACACCAGGGGTATTGCAAACGCGTTGCCAACCTAGAGGCCTAAGATGGGATACCTCACGTGCCAGTAATTTCACCGGCTGTCTTACTCTCCACGCCGAAACACAACAATGCAAGCACTGCTGCTTCACGGCAGGATTAGCGAGCAAGATGGTGGTAGCAATCCGGGCGGACCTTGCACAAGGTCCTACCACCCTAGGTATCTGGTCCTAGGTATCTTAGTGGTAAACAAGCCGCCATTATTTTGAAAATAACTGTCATAAATTAAGTTTATGTTAAAAAAAAGGAACAGAAGCATTTAACTGTATTTTTTGTTTGATTATTTTTTACTGCTAAAAAAAAATGTAACATCCAACATAAGCACGAAAGCTGCATCAGCTACCGATTCTTATAGCAAAACAGACGGAAAGTAGAACAAAGATGGCGGCGGGTTGGCAGGCCGCGCCGGCGCCGGGCGCAGCGAGCGCTTGCGTCAGATTGTGCGCTTCTTCTCTCGGCTCGTCCAGCACTATGGTGTATTCGTAGTCATGCGTCACTGGAGCGTGGTTGCCCGCTGAAATACACAGAGAAAAGTATGAGGGTAGTGCTTTACTATATGTATGCTTTACTGATAAACTTGAGTTTTCACTTGTAACAGAGTAATAGCCAAAAATTTCTACGAACATCATCATTCTAGAGACCTTTCTAGAAAATGCTCGTCAAAAATGTTATCATTCACGATCATATAACATCACTAGATGGCGCTTGCAAAGTTTCATGTAGCCACTACTAGATGGCGTTAGCTATATTTACCTCCAGGCTCCGTAGCGAAATGTAACACGGACGAAGGTTTGCTCCAGCCGAAACTAGAAATGAACAAAATACGAAGTTAACAACTTGAAATCAAATAAGTAGATAACTCATTATCTTTTGTAAAATTATATTATGGTTTATAAATAAAATAAAATAAAACTAATTTAGTTACGGAATTCAAAATAATTACCTGTTTCGGGAAGTTACCAAAGCTTCGTAGACAGTAGATGGCGTTAAACCTCGCACGGTGTAGCTCGCGCTGTGAATTGGTCCTAAAACAAAACAAGGCTGGCAGTTGTAGTTTTCCCGTTGGAAAAACTCGGAAAGGGGGGTTATTCCGAACTGTTACCACCAATTTGTTACCAGTGGTAACAACTACCTATACATGAAAAAACTCGGAAAGGAGTTTATTCCAAACTGTTACCACCAATTTGTTACCAGTGGTAACAACTAGCTATACATGAAAAAACTCGGAAAGGGGGTTATTCCGAACTGTTACCACCAATTTGTTACCAGTGGTAACAACTACCTATACATGAAGTGTCAATAATTTTTAATAAGGAGATGTAGGTACGAGAGATACATACAATGCGGCAAAAAATTTGTTGAGTTAAAGATACACTGGGTAATTTTAAGAATCTTTCAACGAAGTAAAAGCTACTCAGCACGTGTACTGTATTGCTGCTCAAAGTTACCTTAACGTAACGCTGTATATATTAGAAGAATTATCAAATTATTGACTTCATATTAGTCGTGAACTCGTGAGAATTGTGGGCAACCGGTGGATGCAAGTGGCGAGTTGTCCGGCTGATAATGATAATTTGAGTGTTACGTACCGTCGGTGGAGTCTCCTGGCACCACAATCTTGCTCCATCTATTGGCCGGCGCCTGCGTCGTGAAGGCATCTGGCTCGGTCGTGCTCAGGCGGCCGTAGTATGGACGCAGCCACAGGTTGTATTCTGTATAAAATGAACAAATCCTATGGCCACCTTTCGACTCTATCATGAGCCTGGACATCATTTAGATCCAGAGTATTTGTGAAGACAAATCAAATGAACCCAAAATCATCAGGGCTATGTCGTTTTGATACTGAGATCATGTGCCCATCTTCGGGGTCCATCTTGGTACTTCTTGCATTGTACAAAAAATATAATAAGGTACCTTTCAGCTCAATTGGAGACCAGGAATTGGTTGAAAAATGGTTTGCAAATTTTTAAACAAGAGTTACATTACATATTTTCAGATTTTCTTACATACAATACGAACGTTGCAAGCTAAATAAAGTATAAGTGGCATGGCGCTGTAACTATTCAATTATGTACAGTCGAGATTGACTTGTGAGCAAACATTTGATCAAAAATATCTGAACTGACTTATTGTTACGGTGTAGACGCGTGTTCAGATATTTATGATCAAATTTTTGCTCACTACTTTATATCCTCTATTGTACCAACGGATTAAACAAATTCGAATTTCGCACATTTATTATGAAAAACTCGGAGGTTTGGACCCAAGATCCGCTGCTTAAGAGGATGCAGCTCAAACAACTAGACCACTAGGTCCAGTTCGATGAATATGATGTATAGCCGGTTTACCGATGATTCTGGAGTAAGAGTCCACCTCCCAAATGAGTGTGTAGCCGGTGGACGTGGCCTTGTTCAGTGCCGGGTCCACTTTGAACGACGCAATGTTTGGCACACCTAGAAACAATCATTAAAATAATTAAGCCAAACTAATTGTCCACAGCCAGCAGTGTAATTGTTGTAGTAAGCCGTGGTGGCCTAGTAAGCCGTGGTGGCCTAGTGGTTTGACCTATCGCCTCTCAAGCAGAGGGTCGTGGGTTCAAACCCCGGCTCGCACCTCTGAGTTTTTCGAAATTCATGTGCGGAATTACATTTGAAATTTACCACGAGCTTTGCGGTGAAGGAAAACATCGTGAGGAAACCTGCACAAACCTGCGAAGCAATTCAATGGTGTGTGTGAAGTTCCCAATCCGCACTGGGCCCGCGTGGGAGCTATGGCCCAAGCCCTCTCATTCTGAGGGGAGGCCTGTGCCCTGCAGTGGGACGTATATAGGCTGGGATGATGATGATGATGAATTGTCCACAAAGACGAAAAGAAAGGCCAATAAAAAGATGGGAAGATGACTTACCAAAAGGATGGAGAAGATTAGCCCATGACAGGGAAGAGTAGAAGAAACTAGGGGAGGCCTATGCCCAAGGACAACCTGACCAATAAAATGGTTGCCGAATGTATTTACATAAAATTATAGTGGGGAGTAAAGTACTGGATAGATAGAAAAATTTGTCTAGACTTTGTCCCCCTGACTAACTACCTAACTAACTACTACTACTACTAGTTATTTTAAACTACTCATATTTTATTTTGTACATTAGTTTATAAGCTAAATTTATACCTACTACTTTTTATTTTGGTCGGAGAATAAAGGCTTTATTTATTTATTTATTTTATAATTGTCCACGAAACATTCTGCATCTGTCAGCTCTGTCGGTGGAAAAACTACGAGCATTATCAGAAACAATAAGGAGGAAGCGTGGCGAGTCAAGATAGGTTGGTCAGAACACGCGTGTTTTTAGATAATTTCTTCGTATTACTAAAACGAATACATATTCTAAAAATGTAACATGTATACGCTATAGGAAACATCTATGTTCTTATCGTTCAACATGACCTGCCGTGCAATATTTATGGGTTTATATAGTTTTTTAGAGACGGCTTTGAGATTTTTTCTATCGAACGAACTACGCACCGTTTCTAGTAATCGTGTTTACGCAGTGTACGATTTATATAGAGTAAACCCCCAAATCCATACTAATGTTATAAATGCAAAAGTGTGTGTGTTTGTATGTTTGTCCGTCTTTCACTTTCACGTCGAAACGGAGCGACGGATCGACGTGATTTTTGGCATAGAGATAGTTTATGGGCTAGAGGGTGACACAGGCTACTTTTTATCCCGGAAAATGCACAGTTCCCGAGGGAACAGCGCGCGATAACCGAATTCCACGCGGGCGAAGCCACGGGCAAAAGCTAGTATCTTATATATGAGTTTCAAAACTAAAGCTTTACTTAGTAATGATACAACAAAGGATTAAATGTTTGCCACAAATGTGCTCTTAAAAAAGGTAAAATGGTCAGAAATATTTGCAGGGGGGAATTCAGAACTTCAGAAGAGATTTGTTTCCGTCTCATTTTTTTTATAATCATAAAGCTAACGTATTTCCCACTTACTCCCGCTAATGCAGTTACCTGTGAGTCTGAAGGAGACATCTGCCATGCCGAGCTCGTTCTCAGCACGGAAGGTATAGTTTCCCAAGTCTGAAGCGCGCACGGTGCGAAATATCAGCTGGTGAACGGTATCTTGTACCATTATTAATACCCTGAAAAAAAAACGATAAAAATGAATGCCTAATAAGTAACTAGTAGGTAGCTTTGCAGGCTATAAGGCTGCGTTACCACCAGTCTGGTCCTCGTAACACATCCTCGCACATCTCTGGTGGTGTATGTGTTTTTGTTTCAATAGAAACGCTTCATTAACCTAGCCTCGCACAGCACCGCTCTGATGGAAACAGCTGGGCTGAGCGAGGTGAGGTAAATGAAGCATTTCTATTGGTCTTCTTCTTACCCATCAGTGGCGGTATAAAGGTAGGGCGGAGGGCAGTAGCGGCGTTAGGGTAGGGCCGAGTTAAATTTATTAATTTAACGATTTACATAAGCAGTGCCATCTAGTCCAACCTGACTAACTACTTTCCCTTAAGATCTACGAGATGTACCAAATGATTGTATTTTATCAATTAGTTCTCTAAACAGCCCAAAGAGGGCGCTGTTAAACTAGTATATGAGGATTGTCTCATAGAAAAAAGCCCCTTTTTCCGCCACCACCGACTGCAACGGTCGGCACCAAACCGATCAATCTGTTTTTTATTCTTCCCAGAATTCCCCTAAATTAACATGTGGTGACCCCGACGCAATCCATTGCTAACTTTGCTGTCGATTCCACAGAGTCCCACATTGAGTCGGGGTAGCTCCGGAAGTAATTGCGATTGCGCTTGAGTAGCCTAGGGAGTGTGACCCTAGCACTACATGTCGAGAGTAGCATTGCTTCAGCCCGATAGAGAGGAGGGTGTCCCCTTGTATAATCCACAATAGCTGACTTAGTGAGGTAAAATTCAGGCAGCTCTTCCCTCAAGTCACTGCTTCACTGTGTAGAAACGGACTCCCGACGGGCGCCTGAAGCCTATACCTTCTGCCTATAGGGCACTGGAAAACCGGCACTGGCGGAGGGGCGGCCCGACAAATAAGATGCACAAAATTTCAAGACATATAAAATAAAGTCTCGTAAGCGTGTTTAGTATTTGCACGTATTTGGTATTTTTAAACATGAAACTATAGGTAGAGTAATTCACGATGACGCGTGCCGTGGTTCTTATTCGAATGTCAATAATGTCTAATTTTGACAAATCATGCGTCTTCGTGGATGGCACTAGGAATACCGTGAGACTTACTCATAATAAATGATATTGTCCCAGATAACTCACGTCTTAAATCGAGTATTGAAGAAGGGCTACGGATTAGCCCGAAACATGTCGAGCATTAATATCATTTAATATTAGTATTTGGTGGTTTTGTGCTCTATACAAAACCGCCAGGGGTGCTATGGCACCCCTGCCTATGGTGCCTGGGGTATGCCGAACCATTTGATTCCTGACCCTCTACAACGGTTCAGTAAGTGTCATATTAGATTCCCTTGTCAAACAATGCGATTTCACTACGGCTTTTTCTACGAAAAGGTTTCACAGTGGGTCACGATTCAATGAGGGCTATCGTTTTTTTGTCTTTCTAGATAGCGCCACTGTTGCGTGAGGTTTTTAAGTGTGGCTTTCAAGGTCTGTTATTACGGGCGTGAAAACAAAGTTTAGATTAAAATCATATTTAATACACCATAAAACCGTACCATAAAAATATCGAACAACCAGTGTTGCGTAGTCCCGTTTTGTTCGGAAAAAAAGGGAAGACAAAAGTTTCCGAAAGACAAAACTGTCTCAAAACACAGACATTCATTGCCCCGTCCCGTAATGCATAATTGCCATAATTAATTTCAGGTAATGCAAAATATTCACAAAAATATTCTAATTATAAATAACCCCGTAGCTCACCCAAAAACTATGAGATTTGACATTTCGGAGACCTCACGCTACACTAGCACCTCTAGCGGCGAATTCATACGCGATAGCCCTCATTATTCGAGTGTACCCTACGCCGCCATGTTACATGTTACCCATCTCTACTGCTTGACCGGCGGGCTACTCCGAAATTCGAAAATCGAAGTTCGTGTCGTTCGGTCCCTCTGACACTTATACTATTTAATAGAGTGAGATGGTACGACGAACTTCGATATTCGATTTTCGAAGTAGCCTCTCTGTTCACCTGTCGTCAGTGTGCACGCTGCGGCCGTCCCTGTACCAGGCGCTCCGCGGCGGGGGCGCCGAGAACTCCACGCGCGCCTCCAGCGCCGCGCGCAGCCCTACCGCCGTGTGGACGAAACTACGCACCGCTGACACCACTGGAGCATCTGAAAGGTCAAAGTCAGTCGAAATATCTTTATTTAATTTTGGCTATATCAAGCAGGCATGAATGTCAAAAAATAAGTTTTTTGTTAAGAATTTACTTTTTTAATAGGTTCAAGCTTTTTTGCTGACTGTACTTTGTTGACTGTTCTGATTCAAATTTGAGTTAGGCAAATTCAACTTGCAAGATTTGACCTGCATATACTTATCATACCTACATACATACAGACATATTGGGCGGCGATGATTGCTTTCCATTAGGTAACCCGCCTGCTTGTTTCCCCTATCATAAAAAAACTGACGTGGATCCACACAATCATAATTATATATGGCACAACTGACTTTGAATCATGTTACCGTCACTAGATGGCGCCACTCACCACGTATATAATGATCCACCATAACCATTACTAGATGGCACCACTCACCATGGATAATAACCCTTATATCGGCCGTCACGGGGTCCCCGACACCATTATTGGCGGTGCAGTGGAACACGCCAGCCAGAAGACGATGCTCAGCCTTGAACTTGAGCCGATGCCGATGTTCCAACAACGCCATGGGCTCGCCCTATGAAAAAAAAAGTATTTTTTGGAATAAGAGAATCAGCTCATTGAAGTGGGCACTGGGCAGGTAAGGCCTTACTTAAAACCTTAGATTCATAGGCCGTTGGGGCCGAATAGTTCTCGACAGGAGACAGCAAGCGCAGTGTAGGACGTCCATCAACGAGATGGACAGATAACCTGGTTAAAGCCGCGGGTTCACGGTGGATGGAGGTTTAGGGGTCCTACGGCTGAATTTTCCTGGAGTTTCCTCAATGTATAATAATTGTTAATTTGTTTATTAGTAAATAATTAACTGATTTAGGACTTCTCGTCACTTTGCGGATATCCATTCCTATGTGTTGAATACTTATGTGAAAATAAACCTCTCGCTTACCTTAGGGCAAGGTCGCGGTCGCGGGTGAGGGTGGATTTCTAGATAGTAAGCAATTTTATGTAATATCTATGAAAAATCAATTTAAAAAAAACCGGCCAAAAGCGATTCGGACACGCCCAAGATAGGGTTCTGTAGCCATTATAAAAAAATCAAGTAATATTTCGTATTGTGTACGGAATCTTCCAAGTTTACGTATATTTTATACCTTAGGCCGCTATTTAAGAGTATAACCACTATTACTTATTCTATGGTATAACTACTAATAATTCTCAGGCAAACTTAGCCGTTATAGTTTTCCTTGAAAGTTTGATATACTTACTACAATCATGATTTTTTTCAAATTTTTCCACTCAACAGTTTAGATTTTAGAGGGGGCTCTCCCCGCTCGGACGGAGGGACGCTCGACTTTAATGAAAATTTGCACTTCTAAGTTGAATATTTCACAAACATATTACTGAATCGGAAAATTGCTAAGGCAATTCCGCAATGGTTTTAAAATAGCTATCCAACGATACCCCACACTATAGAGTTAGTCGAGAAAAATATATAACAAAAAGAATATTGTTTTTTATTTGACACTTTGTTGGCGTGACTGATATGTATAGTCATGCCAAATTACAGCTTTGTAGTACTAACGGTCTCTCAGCATAGCCGCGGATAGGCATGGCGAAACTATAAGAGTTCTT
Organism: Choristoneura fumiferana; assembly: GCF_025370935.1. Lineage (NCBI taxonomy): Eukaryota > Metazoa > Arthropoda > Insecta > Lepidoptera > Tortricidae > Choristoneura > Choristoneura fumiferana. The sequence continues at coordinate 10,794,651 of NC_133500.1, forward strand.
AGTTGACTACGGGACCCTAGAAACTGAATTGTTTTATAACATATGGACCTGCGCAAAGTATTCACACTTTCACACTTGATTCAATAGATTTGCTTACGTTCTTCTTCCAGGTGACGATGGGAGCCGGGGTGCCGGTGGCATCGCACCCGATGTCCACGTATTCCCCCTTCCTCACCTCCAAGAAGCCATCCTCGGGGATGGTCGTGATTGTAGGCGAGTCTGAAAGCAAAGGCAATTAAGAGCGTTTATACCGGCTGTCTTAAATCGATTCCCACATACTGGTTGCCGGCACTCAGCCACATTCTATCGCCACACTCGCGCAGGGAGAATTGCCTCAACCGCGAGCTAACAAAAATCCGATCGAACGCAGAGCTGCCCATACACCACGACCTTGATGATTTCAAGGCCACTAGGCTAAAGTCCCGCCATCCTCCCGCGCTAAAGGTTCATGACCCAGAGCCCGAGAAAACCCTGTTTGATTCCTGGACAGCAGATTGGGAATCTAGGCATTTATCAAGGGACTTGTTCGAGCTTGATGTCAGGTGCCGGCCAGCGGGTTTCGAGGAGCCCCGGCGTGTCTGGTGCCTGCTGAACAGAATCAGGAATCAGGACAGAGATTGGTAATTGTGCGTCCCCGTGGCACAAGTGGGAGTGGTGCGAGTCGCCACGGTATTCGTGTGGCTGCCCGGAGCAAACAGTAATATGGTCTTTGAGTGCCCAATCACCAAATTTAGCGGGCAAGCGGCAGACATTAAAACCCTCTCGACAGATGCACTAGCATACCTTAAATCTAGCAGCCTATTAAATATTTAGTTTAAGTAGAGGACCAGAAGCCATACGATAATAATATAATATAAATAATAATACCTGCTGAGCTGGCAACGTTGCATTTTTGTTACTTTTTCTCGATTGTTCCATAAAAATTTAATGAAAATCAAAAATGTTTTCTGATAGAACACTTCTTAATTAATATAAGTTAATGTGTCTACTCCAATAATTATGATTGCTTAGTAGCGACATCTCTTGTTTGGGTGAGCGGTTAGTTCCGAAAGAGTGTCACGTCTCTCGTTGAGAGCGAAACATAGATGTCGCTAGTGCTGCTGCTTAAGTAGCGTAATAGAAAAAAGCAACCTGAGATATGTGTGCAGAGAAATTCGTGTCTGTACTCCTGTCCAGTGTGGCACGCAGCACGGAATGCTGAGGACCAGCGCACTCTTATGCCAATACGGACACGTAGTCGCTCCAAAACTTCCCGATTCTTTTAGCATCGATCTCCCCCCGCTAAGTGTTGTTGTGGGTTTGGGTCCGATTCCCAGTGCTGGTCTCTTTTTCTTGTTTTTCTGTGCATCCATGTCTCAGTTTGTGTTTTCGATATGAAATCTTGTGTTTCTACAGCCAATTCATAAAAAATTTGACCAAATGAGGACGAAAATGAGACGGTTGAAACGTTCGACCTTTTATGCTGTTTATAGTATGCTAAAAGCGCGTATAAAATGTTGAACGAAATACATACGTCTGTAATTTAATTAGCATATAACAAGCCGTTTCCTTAGCAGGTAACATAAATACTCACACTGCACTTCAATAGCGTGCATTTGCTTGATTGGTCCCCAAGGTTCTGGCCGGATGACCTGCAAGAAAAAGATTTTGTTAAAAAAAGATGAGGATTATCCGAAAAAATCGATATAGTCGGACAGTTGGTGAGTTCATGAATCGTGAGTTGATATTTGTTTCATCATCATCATCCCAGCCTATACGTATATACGTCCCACTGCAGGGCACAGGCCTCCCCTCAGAATGAGAGGGCTTGGGCAGTAGTTCCCACGCGGGCCCAGTGCGGATTGGGAACTTCACACACGCCATTGAATTGCTTCGCAGGTTTGTGCAGGTTTCCTCACGATGTTTTCCTTCACCGTAAAGCTCGTGGTAAATTTTGAATGTAATTCCGCACATGAATTTCGAAAAACTCAGAGGTGCGAGCCGGGGTTTGAACCCGCGATCCTCTGCTTGAGAGGGCATAGGTCAAACCACTCGGCCACCACGGCTATCGGATATTTGTTTAGTTTTAATAAACTCTCATAAACAGCTGAACCAATTTTAATTAAAGTTTAAAAAATTACATCAAAATGGTCCATCCGTTTGGGAGCTGTGATGCATCACACTGACACACAACATAAACACCCGTGTTATTACGCAATCGTATATTCCACCTAGTGTCTCAAAACGTTTATGTACAGTCACCAGCACCAATATCTGACACATCAAGCGTGCATAAATATCTGATACGACTCTATTCCTAGGGCCGGAAGGACGTGTCAGATATTTTTGCACGCTCCGCTGTGACAGATATTAATGCTGGTGTCTGTAATTAAGCATTCTTTTATGTTAACCGCACTCGCAGATGGCCAAGATACAGGCTCAGACTAGTTTGGTCACTGATGGTAGTAGTAAAAAAAAGTAGGTAGTAGTAAAGATGTAATAATATGTATTACTAGCTTAAGCCCGCGACTTCGTCTGCGCGGATCTAGGTTATCGCGCGGTGGCGCCCTCTACCGGAAAAAAAGGTATCCTATGTTGATCCTTGGGGTTCAAAATACCTATATACCAAATTTCATCAAAATCGGTTCAGTGGTTTCGACGTGAAAGCGTAACAGACAGACAGACAGACAGACAGACAGACAGACAGAGTTACTTTCGCATTTATAATATTAGTAGGGATAGTAGGGAAGTAGGGATTGTCAATAAACGATTTGGTATTTGTATTGTATTAGACACGTCAAACTACAAACCCTTTTTGAGTCAGAGGTTGAAAACACAAACACTTCCTTATAAACTTTATTTGCTGACTCTACTCACATTAATATTAAATCTATTTTTCTGAAATTTGTAACAAATCTTTCTTTTTTTATAAGGAAAAGCTGACTGTACATATATTGCGACCTAAAACTCCTAGGTTCCACCACTTTTTGTGACATAATAAGAACCAAGCACAATTATTTAAAAAAATCCGCAAAGTAGGTAAAAATGCCTGATTCAAAAAATTATTGTTAAAAAATCTATTTTCACCGCAATCACAATTTTTATTTCCAATTTTTTTTATTTTTTTTTATTTGACTGGATGGCAAACGAGCAAGTGGGTCTCCTGACGGTATGAGATCACCACCATAAACATCTGCAACACCAGGGGTATTGCAGATGCGTTGCCAACCTAGAGGCCTAAGATGGGATACCTCAAGTGCCAGTTATTTCACCGGCTGTCTTACTCTCCACGCCGAAACACAACAGTGCAAGCACTGCTGCTTCACGGCAGGATTAGCGAGCAAGATGGTGGTAGCAATCCGGGCGGACCTTGCACAAGGTCCTACCACCTGCAAAAATTAAAAAAATAATAAAAAAAATACAAAAAGTAAATCTTTAGATGAAAAAGGGATATAAATCAAAATTTTCAAATTCACGTCTAAAAATTCTAAGATAAAGAAGACGAAAATATTCCAAGACTTTTAGGACATTTTCGAAAATTCCTGGATAATGAATTTGATAATGAAAATGGGATAGGGAATTCTTCCGTCGGATCTACTCTGCATACCAAGGGTGGTCTCTAAGTGGCTGTTAATTAACGGCGAGCACTAATTAACCCTTCCGCTACCTTTGAACAGTTAAAGGGTTAATTTAACCCGTCAAATGTAACAAGGATGTAGAACAAAGAACTTGAAATGACATTATAATTCTAACTGCCAGGAAAATTATCTAATCTTAATTAATTATATAAAAAACCGGACAAGAGCGTGTCGGACACGCTCAAACTAGAATTCCGTTACAAAAAAAAAACAAGTAATATTTTCTAAGGATTTTGTATTTTGTACGGAATCTATCAAGTTTAGGTAGGTATATATTTTATACCTTAGGCTGCTATTTACTCCTAAACTACGAATAAAGCTCAAGCAAACTTAGGCGTTATAGCTTTCCTTGTAAATTGTATATACCGACTTATTACTTACTACAATCATGAGTTTTTTCAAAGCAACAGTTGTTCCTGTACAAGAAACATGTTTATTCGATACGGTAGGACGGAACCCTGAGCTTGCAGCTTCGACTCGCACTTGGCGAGTTTTTCATCCACCACAGTATGCTCATGTTTGAATATGACGTCGACTGTACAGGACTGTTTTGTATCAATTCCTCAACTTATTTTTAATTGGCCGTTAATGGGCAGAGACAAAAGATGGCCGCTCAAAAGAGTTGTAGCAATTGATTAATTGCAGATAATTGAGTCGGACCGGACTACAAACTGACCAGCTAGTGATGTGCCTCCATATCTAATAAAATCAATATCGATAAAAAAACAAAACATTTTATTCTGTAGATATTCTGCAAATGGCGCTTTTACATGTCGCTTTTTATACTACCAGCGCTTTCGGAAAAACTATCATTGGCAACAACAAGAAACTCAACAAGGTGTTTTTTTTAAATAGTTATATAATAACGTCTTACGATTGCCCGCGACTTATCTTCGAAGAATTTGATTATATTCATCATCATCACCATCATCATCATATCAGCCGTAGGACGGCCATTGTTGCACAATTTATTTATTAAAATTAAATAAAAACATCGTCACCATAGTCAATATTTCTGTACGTGTCCTATTAAAAATTAAAAGTCTTTATGTTAATTGTTACTTTAGACATTTATAAAACTCTTTAATGCTGTGATTGCTTCCTTTTTGTTTTTTCATCATCATCATTCCCACAGCCCACAGCAGTCCACTGCTGGACATGGGCCTCTTCCATGACGCGCCACAGCACTCTGTCTTCAGCCCCTCGCATCCATCCGCCGCCAGCGACCCTCACCGTGCCTCAGGACGCCCTACCCTACGTTTTCCCGTCCCCCGTCGGCCCGTTTTGTTTTTTGCATTTAATTAATAATATACTTTAAACACAGGAATTTTCCTACTTCACGTCTTTTTTGGAGCCCGTAATATTGTCTCACTGCTGCGCAAAGGCCTCCCTTTTAGGTTCCCGCCCCTAGTTCAGGTGTGTATTTTTTTCTGAATATGTGTACCTAGCATATAAGGGTAGTTCTACGAGAGTTTCAACCGTTATCAGTTCCCTGTCGCTTATACTGAAGAAACATTAAAAAAAAAGATTTGCTTACAGTAACAAAAAAAATGTTGCTTGTAACATAACTTGAGTGACTAAGGCCTACTAGTAGCTAAAAGTTAGGTATATCTTACAAAATCAGTTTTGCAATATTATCATTATTTTAGCTAAACGTCAAGTTAGTTCAGCTATCCTTTTTTTTTCAGTGAATGAGTCAAGTAGAATGGGAGGATTTATAAAACGATATGCTGTGCATGTGGTACAATTGATTCATTAAAATTTCCTGCTTATGGTCTCTCATTTCTTCAACATATGCGACAGGAAACTGGCAACTCAAAACTTTGTTGCAGACCGGTTTCATCCGAAGCAATTGGAGTCTATGGGGGAGGCCTATGTCCATCCAACAGTAGGCGTCCTATGGCTGATATGACGATGATGATAACTTTGTGTTTTTATTTTACTTCAATTTGTATCTTTTGTTTTCACAAACACTCGCGATAAAGATGTATATTTTATTTTTCTCAAAAATTTCCGTAAAAGTCTACATTATTCCTTACATATCAGAAGGCTAAGTGCATAGTATATGGTCAGAGTAAAATGAAAGCGTTAAAAAGATTGCAGGCGCGCTAGCACGACAATAATTTATTATTATCGAGTCTCAAACTTTTTAAAAAGTGAAAACGGCCATGGAAATGGAAATGGAAATGTTGAAAAAAGGTTTATTCTAATTTAGTTTTTTTCCTTCACCATTTTCGAGAAAAACTTTGTATTAGTCTCGGCTGGAATAGCAATTACTGGCTTCGTATTAGTTAAACGGACTCGCAAGCTTGTCCGTTTAGTTCGCATACTCAGCCAGCATTTGCCTTCTTTCATGGCGCGACTATAATCTACTATTATCGATAAGAATATCGCATCACTAAACTTAAATTCTAAGTTAGTTAACTACGAAGGGCGGTCCTTAATCACTTGTTGGTCGTGAAGAATGGCCTCTTTTGTGTTAGAAACAGACTAACGCACTACAGTTTTGATACAGGCGATATCAATCTCTATTTTAATGTGTAGTAATTTTGTTTATGACTTGACAAGTTAATTTATATCGTTGAATTAGCTACACCTCGTTCTTTATACAAAAAAAAACTAAGCATAATGGGCGTGAAATAAAGAATGAGTTATAATGAGTTCACACCATCAGCCGCCATTGTTTTTGGTTTCATACTATGTATGTTTAGTAAAAATGTTTTCAGTATTTTTAATGGGGACGTATCTGAATATCGAAAATTAATATATCTAAGGTTAAAAAGTCCACGGTCAAATATCGAAAGGTATAGGTTAGGTTAGATTCGATATTTGGACCGTCGATATATTTTAACCATCGATATTTCAATTTTCAATATTCACATACGTGCCCTTTTTAATGGCTTCAAAGGTGTCAAAATTAAAAAAAGCTAAAATGGAAAAACAAGTCTAGTGGGCTAGAACTCTGTTAAGTAGCCTAACATTAAGGGTATTCAGTTTATGTGAAATAATTTTATACCAATTAATAATTATGCCAAATAACGTTATGCCAACTTTAATAAGGAATTTTACGTTAAGCGAATTAATATCGTATCTTCTGTAGAATTGGGGCTAATTCCAGTTAATGTAAATAAATTCGTTCTTCGATTTTTAGAAAATTATGTTCTTGTAGGTACTATATTAATTATTTTTTTAATTACAAGACAATTATTTATTTAGTTGCCGTAAAAATGACAGCATTTCAGTTAAAAACAAATAAGCTGTAAAATTCAAATTATGCACAAAAACACGAAAAACCATAAAAAACCTCAAAAAACATAACAACACAAAAAAGACATACAAAAACTATTTAGGGAATATATGGCTAGAGATATAGAACGATATTTTGAAAACATTTCTTTTTGTACCTGCTTATTGTATCGTTTTATTATTCATATTATGTTTATATAGGCATATATTTGTATATAGTAGTTTATTTCTATGTTAAGCTTGTTTTATATTAGTGCTGTATTGTAGCTTCCACTATAACTTTTAAACTTACTTTTTGTCCCTAACTGAATGCTCCTCTCATCCACTCAAAGTTTGACTGGTAGAGATCCCTTAAAGGGATAAGTTCGCCTTTGTACGTATATCCCATGTTTGTCAGTTGTGTTTTCTTTATTTATTTTGTACAATAAAGAGTTTATACGTATACAAGGTGTTGGGTAATCCAATAACTGAAAACCAGAAAGTAGTTTGCTCAGAATCGAGAGTAGAATCGATTACAACGATTGTACACTATGTTTTGAACGAGCTTGTGTTTGTGTTCTTAAATCCCTTTTTTATTGTGCCAAGTCTAAAAGTTACGACTGCATCAGGCGCCAATGAAATATTTTGGCGAGGTTGCATAGGTACTATTTCAATAATTTAATACTGGCCGTTTTGCTGTCATTTTGTGATTTTCTTCTAAAGAAAAGAAGTCAAAGGGCAACTGACGAATAAAAATTATAAAGGGTTAGAAATGAAGCTGAATTACTGACTTAGCAAACATACCGAAATTTTAAAGTAATGAAGGTAATCAAAAATAAAAGCAATCAACTAACTTAAAATGAAAAAATACTGAGGTTAAGATTGTTTTTTGGAGTCTTTTTGTATTTTTTATTTCAACTCCAAATTTTGTTACTTTCACGGTCATCCCGTAAAATCCATATCGAAAATACAAACTGAAACATAGATGTCGCTAGTGTCCGTGCTTAAGTGACTAAATAAGACACAAACAAGCTGAGATATGTGGTGCATAGGAGAAATTTGTGTCTGTACTCCTGTCCAGTGGTGGTGTAGCGGTATAGCACGCAGCACGGAATGCAGAGGACCTGGGTTCGACTCCCAGCGCTTTTCTCTTTTTCGGATTTTTCTGTGCATCTATGTTTCAGTTTGTATTTTCGGTAGATATTGAGGTTTTCAGTTATTTAATTAACACATTGTAGATAGAGCCATACCTCGCAGGTGTACCGTGCCGTGTCTGCGGCCGTCAACCCGTCGATCTGTAAGCTGTAGTTGGCGAACATGCGCGTGCGCAGCGGCAGCAGGAGTTGTGCGTCGCGGCTGTCTCCGATCAGCGCCTCGTCCTTGTACCAGCGGACTCGGATGTCGGCGTCTGCGAACAAAAACATTCCGTTCTAGATCATTGGCTCCTAAATTTTGGGGGTAATTACCCCAAAATGGGTAAAATGGGTTATCTGTCAGGGATAAAAATGAAGTAGTTATAGAGCTAAAATGTTATAATAAGAATACCTACTTATATCATTTTAAAATAAAACTTAACTGAATCATAAATGAATCTTGCAATCGTAAACTACGAAATAGTAATAAATTTGTACAAAAAAAAGGGAAAATAAATATTTCTTAGACTAAATAATGCTAACCCTAACTTAACTTCTTTGATCGTGTAATATGAACATTGCTTCAGATTATACGGTCAAAGAAGTTCGTATAGTTAATAGCTTCACCTAAGTCATATCAAACTGACGCAAATTGCACTCATAGTGAAGTCCTGGGTGGTTGTAACTATAAAAGTCGTAATAGGTCATTATTATATTAGGTATATAAGTGACCATTATGTATTTTGTTCATTATGCGATCAAGCAATATTATCTCTGTATAGTGAATACAACCAGAGCGGAAACCTAGTTATTCCGATTTCTGTGGTCGAGGGGCTTCATAAGGAGAGGAAAATAATATAGGTAGGTACCTTCTTAAATTTTAGGGTGTAGAGTCCCTAAAAACCGGAACCTTTAACTTCATAGTCAGGCTCTCATACGAGGCTACCTGGTCATCAGTGGTTTTTTAAAAAAAAAAAAATATTTGTCAACAACTTCTTAAACCACATATCAACGGCCCTAAATCACACCATTTACAATTAATCAACACAAATTGCTATCTCCAAGTGCCTATACTGTATACAATTGGAGTATAAAGATAGCCATCGGCGTACTTCCTGTAGCTAACGAGCACTGTTTGGACCGGGCGGAGGCGGCGTTATTGAATTTGGAATGATATTTGATTGGTGATAAATAATATACGTTGGCTCAAGGGTCCGAATTGGACTTTGTTCAACTTAAGTGTGTTGTGTCTTTTTCTTTAGAAAATTAACCAAGTTTTTTCGGAGAGTCGCTTATCACAATAAACATCCAGGTATTATACAGCTTAACTTTTTTCAATTTAAGACTAGCAGTTTTTTTTAATAAACTAATTAAGTAACTAATATTTAAAATAAGTTTTTTAAAATAGCATCTTCAACTGCTCATTAACATAGACTATAGAGTAATAACAAAATTAGTATTAAATATGTACCTATCTATTTTAACATTTTTTTTTATTTAATATTTCAACTTAAATATTATTGTGTGCCTGTCATGGATTTGCCTAAATATTGTAACATCTCGAAATTGTATGCACGACTTAATTAATGAAAAAAAAGTTTTTTAGAATACACTAATCGTGACAGCCAGTAATTATATATTTTGAATTTTACGGCATTGTACATCTTGGCGTAATACTTCTTTCACTAAATGAGGCTTTATTCATAAACTTTTTTAACATAATATTTATTTCCGAAAGCTCACAATCTTTGTTCCCACAGCGGCGTCGTAATTGAGCATACAGTGGGTGAGATAATAAGCTTTTTATCCAAACAACTTAATTTATAATCATTACTAAGGCTCTATGAACACGAGGCGGTCTGAACGCCGAAAAAAATGGCTGCAACTGGCGTGGTAGATAACCAGATTTAAAAATAGCCTAAAAAGGTAAAGGTACCTTTAAAGCTTCGATTGAAAAGAGGGAGTATGAGATATGTTTGCCAGTGGTAAAAAGATAACCCGGTTAGAAAAAAGTATCCTAAAGAAATCTAATTAGGTAGTCCATCATTAACGTTATCAGATAATATTTGACGCGTATTTTTTTACAATTAAGTAATCAAAAAATTATGAAGATATAGGTTAATGTTTTTTGAGCTATTTCCCGAAACTGTATTTTTAGGATGCATAGGTTTGACGATTTTTCAAAAATAATAGCACGAGTCATGGTTTTTTTTTTGTTTAAGTAGCCCATATAATGTAGTTTAGTTGTAGTAACTCAATAAGTACCATAGAGGCCCTTTTGCTATGAAACGTCACAATATGTTTCAAAAACGTCCGTTCACTAATACAAACGCGCCGTGTTCGAAAGACCTTATCTGTCAACGTTCCGCTTTAAAATGTAATCGGCATAATTCAAAGTGATTACTCTAAGTGGGTAACCATAGTTATGAATCTTATTATAAAAAACATCTGTTTGTGAAAACTAAACCGATGATTCCTAGGCGAGCATAGAACCCTGTCATTGCGACATTTAACATCATTTTATAATATTTATGGTGTAGATCCTAGTTTATACCATAATTAAATTATTGTATGTGGTAGATATAAGTTACCTGGGCGAAAGAACTCTGTTCGGTTCTTTTTTGTTATATCATATTTTTAGGGGATTTTTTAGCGAATTAGCTCGTTGAAGTGGCCATGGCGGCCATATAGTACAGAGAACAGATGGCCGTTGGGCCGAAAAGTTCTCGAATGGAGATCGCGGGGCAAGCGCAGCGTGGGACGTCCACCAACAAGATGGAAGGACCGGGTTCATGGCGGATGCAGGTTGCTTCCATCCGAAGCAACTGGAGGTCTATGGGGGAGGCCAATGTCCAACAGTGGACGTCCTATGGCTGATATGATGATGATGTTTTTAGGAAAATTGTTCGTAATTCACGAGCGTGTTAGACATATTTTTTTATTTATATTATTTTTGTTTATATGCAAGATAGGCCCTGTAATAGGAGCACAAAATTAAACCACAGCTTCCTATCTTCAACTTGAGCTTATTTAGTTCTACAACTTTTGAAAATAACTTGTATTAGAAAGGAAGAATTTTTATTATAGTTTAAACTTTTATTGGAAGCAATGTATTGCGAAATCCGTCATTTTGTTTACGCGACAGGCGATGTCATTGAGGCTATGGGATGCCGTACATTGAAAATACCATTTGTTTTAAATAAACATAATGATAAAATTACTTAATTTTTGAAAGTTGCAGAACTAAAGTAGTTTTGAGTAGCAGAAGTAGCAGAACCTGGGTTTTTTTCATTGCTACATGGCCCACCTTATTCTTAAAACTGTATAATGAATGACCTAATGAATGTGTATAATGAGGTCATTTTACGGCTTTTGATATTGAAGTTAAAAATGTGACAGTAATACAGAAAATGTCATTTTTATTCAATCTTACTTTTTATCATCGTAATTCCGACATAAACTTTGAATTTAAATAAGTATTTCTGCCTGCCCATAGACTTACAATTCTAACGACAAGAATGTAATCTTTGAAATGGATATTAAAAAAATAATAAGCATTCTCTATGCATTGACACGATCAAGATTCTTTTACCAATAAGCCAAAGAAAGTAACATGCTAACTTGAGCTCTATATTCTTAACAAAAGATTGTTTTTACAGTGACTTTAAAGTTTCTTTTTTTCATTTTGTTTACAAAGGACGGGAACAATTTGATACATTTATTATGCAAATGTAATGTATGTCTGACTTTTATTGATGAGTACGTCAGATTATGTTCGTTTTAGAAAAGTAAGATTCGTTACTCGATTTTGAGTTAATTGATTTTGTTTCGGGCTGAGGCGCTTATATTGAAATTTAATGTTGTTACAGTCAACTACAAAGATATCGATACGGTTAAAGTTCCAAAACTATGTTTACACGACCTTACATAGGTAGGTACAGGATATTTTTTTGGATATTATTTTTTGATATTTTATCATATCTTTGTTGCTGACTGTACCTACATACATATTTTTGTAACTTTAGCCGTATGAATGTCTTTGTAGTTGACTGTACAGTCAAAGTTAAAAATTTGTTGTTAATTAAATAAGATGCTGCTACTTTGTGCGATAAACTTGCCGACTCTTTGGTCTCCCGTAGTGTTCGTCAGTCTTTTACGTTTTGACGTACTTAAAAAAAGATTTGGGCGCTGGACCCACGAACCTAAAGGCTCAAGGTTCTAGTCCTGGTGTCAAAATTCAAATTCAAAACATTTATTCAGTGAATAGGCCGCAATGGGCACTTTTATACGTCATTTTTTAAACTACCAGCGCTTTCGGAAAGACCATCATTGCCAAGAAGAATGCGCCGCAAGATTGGCAGAAAGTCATTTTTTCAAAATATAATAATTACATATATAACCTAATCAACAAAAAGTGGGAAAACCCACGACTTTGTCACTTCAAAGTTCAATATCTCAAAAACGGCTGAACCAATTTTGATGAAACATATCTAAGAACCATCGCTAGAAAACCTTCTAACAAAAAAACGCGTTAAAATCGGTCCACCCGTTTAAGAGCTACGGTGCCACAGACAGAGAGACACACAAACAGACACATAGCGGTCAAACGAGTTAAAAATACTTAAAGCTACAGTATAAAATTAAAGAAAAAAATACAAAAAAAGACATCTTACCTGTATCATGGATGTAGCAGGGCAGCAGAACTGTCTCGTTCTCATATGTCTTCACCGTGACCGGTATGCTTTTGAACACCACGTCGCAATGCACAGCACAAGATGCCAAGAGTAATACCACAATGTTCTTAGCCGCCATTTTGAATTGCAGTGCCCTTAGCGTAAGTTTTCGGTTACAAAATACGTCTCGATCGCGTTCGCGTTAAAATCTCAATTTGTATGGAAGCACGAACATCGCAAACGTTCCGCTAGAGGCGCTGTTCGTGTTTGCATACAAATTGAGATTTTAACGCGAACGCGATCGAGACGTATTTTGTAACCGAAAACTTACACTAAGGGTACAGTAAACTGTTTAAGGATTATTTTTGGTTATTTGATACTATTTTGTCTTTTCTGTCGTGTTATTTAATACTAAATACTTAGCTGTTGACGCGACTTTGTTCCATAAAAATCGTTATTCGCACGCCCGCAGGAGTTATAGGTAACTTTCTGACATAGAAGTTGTATATCAGACATACTGACTTAGGAAATCGTTTTATCATAAAACTATATCCTAAGTGTGTCCTTCAGAGTCTAAAATATGCAGATTAAATGCATACCAAATCAAATTGCATCTACATCAGTTCAGCGGTTTAAGTGTGAAAAGGTAAAAGACAGACAGAGTTACTTTCAAACCACTAGGCGAGACCACTAGGCCACCACGGCTCAACGTCAATGTCATCATCATCATCCCAGCTTATATACGTCCCACTGCTGGGCACAGGCCTCCTTTCAGAATGAAAGAGCTTGGGCCAAAGTTCCCACGCGGGCCCATTGCGGATTGGGAACTTCACACGCATGTATTGCTTCGCAGATTTGTGCAGGTTTCCTCACGATGTTTTCCTTCACCGTATTAGTTCGTGGTAAATTTCAAATAAAATTTGGCACATGAATTTCTAAAAACTCAGAGTTGCGAGCCGGGGCTTGAACCCACGATCCTCTGCTACGTAATGTAATTTTTCGTAATGCCTACGGAAAATTTGTAAAATTCCATAAATTCCGATTTGACTACTAATGCTTTACGCATGCAAAGCCGCGGATAAAAGCTAGTATAGTTGTCTGTGTTAACTAACGGCTCTACGGTCTGGTGAACGGAACTCTAAAAAGGGAAGTTAAAAATTTGTTAGCGGCAAAAAACTTTGTAAAGACACAGTTTTTAGTTTTTTGTTTTTTTTTTGAGATTTATATCGGTGGGAAACTTAAGCGTATTTTATAAAATAGATAACGGTTTTTAACACATTGTTTTTATTGATTACCGTTAACTTCGATGGACCACGGAAAAAAAGGATGTCTTAGACGAAGACAATAATAATATACCTAAATTGAAAATACAAACTGAAATATAGATGCACAGAAAAACCAGAAAAATAAGACTAGCATTGGGAATCGAACCCAGGTCCTAGGCATTCCGTGCCACGTGCTATACCACACCACTGCTGGACAGTCCAAGGTCCGGGGTCTGGGGCTGGTCTTATTTTTCTGGTTTTTCTGTGCATCTATATTTCAGTTTGTATTTTCAATTTAGGTTTAACTGGATGACCGTAAAAGTAAAAACTTGGAATTGAAATAAAAAAAATACAAAAAGATTCCAAAAAAACAATCTTAATAAATATACCCATTTTTTATTCGACATATTTGGCAAACAAGCAAGTGAGTCTCCCGATGGTAAGAGAGCACCACCGCCCATAAACATCTGCAACACCAGGGGTATTGCAGACGCGTTGCCAACCTAGAAGCCTAAGTGGGATACCTCACGTGCCAGTAATTTCACCGGCTGTCTTACTCTCCACGCCGAAACACAACAGTGCAAGTACTGCTGCTTTACAGCAGAATTAGCGAGCAAGATGGTGGTAGCAATCCGGGCGGACCTTGCACAAGGTCCTACCACCTGCAAAGGCTTGGTCAAGACAATAATATTTCGTATAAAGCCGGACGCCATATTGTATTGGATGAAGACAAATATTGTCTTGGATTAAAAGTATTACCTTACTTAAAAAAAACTTGGATTTAAACAATATTCTTGAGACTATGAATATTCTTGGTCAAAGAATTCCATTTTTTCCGTGATGGTTCAGATTATTGACAGAAACTACTTAACCTGGTAATTAACTTTTTGACCAAATAGAGAAGACGTGGTCCTTGCCTGTTGGCCTCTTAGAGAGGCTCAGAGTCACGCAACGAGCTATGGAGAGAGCTATGCTAGCAGTTTCTATGCGCGATAGAATCTGATATAAGGAAATTCGCCGAAAACCGACAACCGACCAACCGACATAACTCGGTGAAGACCTATGCAAGATGAAGTTACAATGGGTGGGCCACATCGCTCGAAGAATGATAATTTGGGAGAGTTCCACAAGCCGGAAGACGAAGCGTTAGCGGGCCCTCCCACTCCCACTCACACCACTTGGATAACTAATTTTTTTTTAATATTTTTAAAAGTAATAAATAGCAGGAAAAATATGCAAGTTGAAGTGGCAATGGGCGGGCCACATTGCTCGGAGAACAGATAAGCGTTGGGGGAGAAAAGTCCTCGAGTGGCTACCACGAACCGGAAGACGAGGCGTTGGCAGGCCTCCCACCAGATGGACTGACAACATCGTGAGAGTTGCGGGCAACCGTTGGTTGCAAGTGGCGAGTTGTCGTTCATTGTGGCGTTCTAAGGGGGAGGCCTTTGTTCAGCAGTTGACGTCTTCCTGATGATGATGATGATAATAAAAATACATAGGTACGAATACGAGGCTTTTTAGCGACATGAGCGGCTCGCGCTTTTAGTGTAGGTAACATTCTATGCCTCTTACTATATCCGTACTCTGATTTCTATCGACTCTATCGTGAAATTATACCGGGTCTGGCCTGTAATATGAGCAAATAATTAAAACATAGATCACACTCGTCAAACTGAACAACATTAGTTCAGCGACTTTTAAAAATAGTTAGTTTTTTTTTATTTTTATTACACTTAAGTTTATTCGAAGAAGCAATGTAAAGCAAAATGCTTGATGTTTGTAGCGTGACAGGCGACGTCAGTTGAGTTCTAGGATGGCGTACATTACATTGATAGCAGTATTTAATTTGTATGAAAAAAGTAAGATTCAAAGACTCCATTATTTTTAAAAGTCGCTGAACTAGTGTTGTTCAGTTTGACGAGGAGGATCTATTAGTATTATAATCTCTATCGCATGAAACTTCGCAGTCGAGATGGAACTCGATACCACTAAGAATTCGGCTCCTTGATTGTGTTAAGAGAAGAGTAAGTCATCGCATCGCTGTCTCTTGATAAGGTCATGCCCTTTCAACAATTAGCTCGCTGTAAGGCTGGAGCTAGAGTGAGCGCGACGCGATCTGCTACAAGCAATTAAAGCTGATACATTGTAATGTAGGAGCCGTCATTTTTACGAATAAGGTAACGTCTAGACTGAGAGAGTAAAATAAATTTAGAAAAATAAAACGTTATAAATAACGTTTTTTTTTTTAATTTATTTTACTAAAGTTTTCTGTTAAATTAATTCAATAACCTGAAGGTTGAAGCCAGACGAGCGTAATTTTCAACCGTCTTCAAAAAAGGAGGAGGTTCTCAATTCGGGTGTATGTTTTTTTTGTGTTTGTTACGCGATAACTCCGCCAATTGTGGGCCACTAATTCTTTTTTAGTTCTAAAGGACATACTTCCGAGGTTGTCCCATTGACACCAAGTCAGGATCTGATGATGGGATCCTAGAGAAATCGAGAGCAACTCTCGAATTTTTAAATAACACCTATAGCGATTTTGGCATTTTTTAACACCAAGTTGGCCTTCAAGTCTAGGGTGATGAGCATTTACTAGGCAAGCGTGCTCCATCGTAGGCCTCATCCTCGCTTTCCATCAGGCGTGATTGTGGCCAAACGCAAGCCTATACTGTATAAAAAAAAAGTCAAGTATTTACTTTCAGAAAGTACATTTAGTGAACTGAACCTGATGATGAAGACCGTAGGTACCGGTACTCTGTTAAAAAATAATATAACTATGCCGTGTTTGAGCTTAATGGAATCGTTGTGAGATGCACTTTGGCTAAAAATCACTAAAAATATGTTTTTTTTTTAAATTACGTAAAATGGAACCGACTTCAAAAACCTTGAAAATAATTTTCTAGAAGAAGTCGGTGCCTCAGCACGAGCCGAATACGTACCCACATACATTTTATGAAAAAAAACTACTATTTGTGGGTATAAAATATATGTGGGTACTTGGGGAGTTACAGTGACAAATTAAAACGGTAGTTGTGGTTCGTTAGTCTAACAACTGGTAGCATGGTGTACGGTTGTGTCACTCTGAAGATGAGCTCTGGTTGAGTTCGAAACGCGTCAGTGTGTGGTGATAGATGGGTTTGTGTGATTTGTGTGTGTTCTTACAGTGTGGAGGTGGACCTCCGCAAAGTAACGCCTGATTCTATAAATTAAATTACATAGGACAGTTACTATCCCGGAAAATTACATTGTATCCGCGAGATGGCAGTAAACGAATTTTGCCGACAAAATCACGGGCAACAGCTTGAGTAAACTTAAAAGTGCAAGAACTAGCTAAGCTAGGTACAGCTAGTAAGATAGTGCCAGAAGTTAGTGAATAATGTACGTCGATCTTTTTATTTTAAAATCTTGTTTTTAAATTTGCCTAATGCAGCTTCCTAAATGTAAGTAAGTACATAGGTTTTTTTATTTACACAACGTTTGCTCGAATAAATCTAAGATTTTTTAATAACAATTTTTTTTTTGTTCTTTCGCTCGCTCGGTACGATCAGCTGAAAGGAGAGTTCTTTTTCGTCCAGCGCACTCGCAAAAGTTTTTATTTTTAATATAGAAACCATTTAAATTATCAATAAAACTAGTTTACTTACGATTTTTAAAATATAAATATTTCAATTTTAACTAATTTACGCCTATTTAAAAATTATAATGTACTTTTGAAGTACACAAACTAAAACCTACACACGTTTATAAAATACACGCACTTTTTAATTCATTCACAAGTAAAACTTCCTCTAAGTATAATAATTATTGTTATAAAATGTCATATTCGGCTGATTGATTCTGCACCTATGGCCAGAAAAAAAAACACTTTTTTTAATCGGTTAAAATACGGGTCAATGGAACGCGCGCGTCAGTTGGCGGGAGTTTGGTCACTGCGCAGGAACCGCAGGATTGGCGCTTTAATCGTTTTGATCACCCAGTGGGGACACTGGGCCACTGATCAAACGGGAGATTGAAGCCCGCGCCAGCGCCACACTTTAACATTGTAGTTACGACTAGTTTTCACCTGCGGTTTTGCTCTCAAAAAACTATAGATCCCTTGAAAAGATCCCTTTTAGGGATAAGTTCGCCTTTGTACTCTTTTGTTTTGTTGTTTTCTTTTGTATTATTTTTTGTGTTTTATGTACAATAAAGTATTTACATACATACATACATACTATAGATCAGATAGATAGACTTATAAATGAATGAATAAATAAATAAAATACTTAGTTAAAATTTCGGATTTTACGAAATGGCTAAATTTCGGCCTAAATTATAAACCAAAATAAAAAATTAAAGAAATATTATGTATGTACGCGTAGGAGTTCCAGAAGTTTAGTAAAAATAAGAAGGAAGTACCTTTTGTCCTAGTTATCTTTTTCAATAAATATCTACGGTTATGTGTTGGTTTGGCAAAGTCCCAACAAATAAAGCAATTCAAATAAAATGAGTTCAATTAACACTTACATCAAATTCAACAATAATTCAATAAAAATGATAAACAGTATAGGTAGTGCCACGAGAGTTGAGTGAATGATTTTCATTCAAAGGTTAACTGGAAGAAACCCCTTTAAGGGATAAGTTCGCCTTTGTACTTCCTATTATTATTTTATTTGTTAATTTCATGTGTTTTATGTACAATAAAGAGTTTACCTACAATACAATAAGTACACACGCAGCTACAATATGTCGTGTAATTACAGCAGGATTTCGATATTTACTCATTCAAATCATTCAATTCAACTCTCGTAGTCTACCTACGCTATAATATATAAGTAGAGAAGTATTACTTGTCTGATAAAAATTATTTACCTCTCGCTCTCCCCAGAAAATCGCTATGTATTACTACAGGCAACACTGAAATATTAACTGTCAGCTGTCAGGATGATTACTTATTACTTGTCAAAGTCATTACTGCAGGGCTACTACGAAACTCTGAACTCGAAGTTCGTGTCGTGCGGTCCCTCTGACACATACTATTTAATACGAGAGCGAGAGGGACCGCACGACACGAACTTCGAGTTTCGTAGTAGCCCTGCTGGACTGAAATTGAATTCAGGAGAGTATAATTTCAGTGCACTAGAAAAAGTAATTTATTAGTTTCATTCATTATCAATATAATTATAAGCAGTTGTAATTTTTAAGATTTCTCTATCTTTATTCTCAATCAGACGGCGTGGTGTTCGTAACACTTAAGTTATTAGAAAGAATCATTTGTGATAAACTGGTGTTCAACTTGCGAAGATGTCACTCGTAAAGAAAGTCCAAAAGTTCTTCGCTTATTGGTATCAGCGCTACTTGCTGGCGACAGAGATGTACATGGTTGAGCCTTGGGAGAAAGCAGTTATTCGTATCCTTTTTACAAAGTTTGAAAATCGCATAAAAACCAAAGTTGGTAAATTGGAAGTAAGATCTTTAAAACTAATTTTTCAACATTTCGAGGCCCTTTACGCTTCCTGTGGAGACTTTCTAACTTTAACTTGTTTTCTTTTGTGATAAAGAAGCGGCGTATAACGAAAATAAATCGTAAAATTTAGGTTTGTTTCAACTATTCAAGGCAAAGTTGATTTTCAAATTATGAATCATTTAACCTATAAACATTTTAGCACAATCAAGGTAATTTCTGTTTTTTTTTTTGTTTGTTTTATTCGACTGGATGGCAAACGAGCAAGTGGGTCTCCTGATGGTAAGAGATCACCACCACCCATAAACATCTGCAACACCAGTTGCCAACCTAGGCCTAAGATGGAATACCTCAAGTGCCAGTAATTTCACCGGTTGTCTTACTCTCCACGCCGAAACACAACAGTGCAAGCACTGCTGCTTCACGGCAGGATTAGCGAGCAAGATGGTGGTAGCAGTCCGGGCAGACCTTGCACAAGGTCCTACCACCTGCAAGTGTTGAGTATTATTGTTATTTATCGGCAATTGTTTGCTCAACAAAATAAGATTTTTGAAAATGAAAACAACAATGCATTTTTTTTTTGGCCTCACATAGTTTTCTTTTCACTTTCTCCGTAGTTTCACTTTACCACCATCTTAGTATTATAGAAACCTATCCACCAAAGAAATTAATTTCCTTAATTATAGCCCAGATTTTATTTTCTTGGTGCTCTTCTCCTTGTTTTGGTGGTTCAACAGCTCACTGGTCGTCAGCAGCATTGCTCGCCTCAGGAACAGATCACAGATGGAGCTTGTATCATAATAAATATACTTATTTAGGAGTCGTTTTTTTTTCTTTTAATTGTCTATAGGATGATGGCACTAATCATGGACAATAGTCATGGTTACGATCATCCATCAGTTATCTGAACATTAGCATTATTAGTTTAAGAAAAAAAATAGTTTAAAATTTCGGTTGATGGTTTTTTTTTTTTTTTATTGTCTATAGGGTGACGGCACCAAACATGGACATGGTTATCATCCCAGCCTCTATATGTTCCACTGCTGAGCACAGGCCTCCTCTCAGAATGAGAAGGCTCTATTGGATAACAAAGATTCAAAGCCTTATAGCCAGGGGCGTAGCTACCGCCGTATCTGCCGTATCAATTATATCGGGCCCCCGATGTGACTAAAAATTGTTTTTTTGTTGGAAAAAGAGACATATAGATAATTATGATGGATGAATAAATATTTCTTTTACTTTTATGCAAACATTTTTTTTTGTGAGAAATCTTTACCCTTCATAAGGGCCCCCAAACAAATTTTATACGGGGCCCCGCCAAGGCACGCTAGTTTTAAAAAAAAGTGGGTATGTTTTACTAAGCAGTAAAATTTGGGTTAATGGAAAAAAAAACATTATTTCTGTTCTCGTCCATGATTTAATTAAATCCAAGATCTACTGTTTAGGATTTTCTCTGTTTACATTGTGCTGCTAGGCTGTCCTAAAAAGTTTAATATTGGACACTTACTTTTTGTTAATTAAGAGTGTTTATACCTGCTGAGCTGGAAACGTTGCATTTTTGTTAGTTTTTCTTGATTATTCCATAAAAATTGAAGGAAATTTAAAAATATGCTCTGATAGAACTCTTCTTATTATATAAGTTAATGTGTCTATTCCAATAATTATTCGTTATAGACTTATTTTCTTTCAAAACCGTTAGTAAACTATAATTTGTTTTTAAAGAATATAAAAGTCTCACACACACACAACACACGCGTAATACGCATAATTATTGGAGTAGCCACATTAACTTATATACTAAGAAAGTTCTATCAGACCACATTTTTGATTTTCATTAAATTTCTATGGAATAATCACGGAATAATTGAGAAAAACTAACAAAAATGCAATGTTGCCAGCTCAGCAGGTATAAACGCTCTTAAACAACACGCCATGCGACGCTTTAGCATGGCATGATCTTTGGCCCGCTTATCTTAGCAGTTTCTTGGTAAAAGGCACATCACGTTTTGATATTGTAAGGGCGGAGGCTGTGGTTTGGGTTAAATATTGCAACTAACAATTTTCTGTAAAATGTTGCATGTTCTTGTGCATAGGTAAAAGTTGGTTAAATGTGTTTTTAACTGTATTACAAAAGCATTTATTAAACACTGTTATAAAATTTGTGTTTTATTTAATTTTTATAGTCCCTAAAAGATACAACATTTATCCCCAGATACTTTAAGTGTCTTTTAATTTCAAGTTAGTTTTACGTATAAGTACATAACATTTAAATTGCCTGTCTTATTTTAAAAAATATTTGATGTTTTGCTAAGTCAGTGATTCTAGTTAATTTTCTAATTCTACACTCATTCGTACTTGTATGGGCCACACGCGAGTTACGAGCTTGTTTTCTATATAGCCGTTTTTTGAATGAAATCAATACTGACAGAAATACGTTTATTTTTTTAAATGATGTATGCAGTTTTTTTTATACTAAAATCGATAACATAGTTCCTAAGAAAAGATATTTGTGTGTCTTATAGTTTGACTTGCCCATACTGACGAATCTCAATTTGCCATCCTGTATATTCTATGAACCTAGTTGCCCGAAACAAGGAGACCATTGAAACAAAACATTAGATGCAGCAATTTATTAACTAGACTTTTAGATAGCTGACACAGAAACCATTTGCATTGCGAAAAGACTCTGGCACTTTCAAGGACATCTGCTCAAAATGCTCTATGCCATGGCTAAACATGCTCTTAGAAACTTCCGTAGAAGTCACTGAGGGATCTGAAAGCCAACTCTCCACTTCATCATTGAAAGAGAGCTCCACTTTATACAGAATTTTCGTCAGCAAACTCGACTGCAGGACAATTTTATTACCCTTTATGTATTCTCCGCTGTTTCTGATAACCTGCAGCTCCTTATCCATAATCCAGATTAACATGTATTGTTTCTTATTAGCTGATATAGTACAATCCAGTACTATCTTGCACATCACTGTGAACTGAAGGCCGAGGTTGAATTCTCTGGCCATATTCTCTATTGTGTATATGAAATCAGCTGTGCTGGAGTGCGGTGAACTGCCAATAGAAAGTACGGGAGTTTCGTTGCCACTGTGATTTAATTTCACTTCAGAATTAAAGAGTTTAACCGTATCTTTGTTTTTCAAACCCAACCATTGCAAGCATCTATTGCAGTGATAGACTTCTCTTTTAGCATTAAATTTATTGTTCTTCTCTGAGAGCAGACTGTTGTTTATGATGAAAAAAGTAAGTCTGTATAAGAAATCAGATTTGCTAGGCTTCAAAGCGATTTCAGGCGTCTGTCCCCCATGGGAATGTCCATGGCAAAACCAGTCAGACATGTCTAAATTAGCAGATGGTAACTCCAAAATTCTATCAAACGCAATCGCATTATTTGATATGACGTTAGAACAATTACCGCACAGAATTTTGATCTCCTCTTTAGCTTCGAAATTAAATTTAAATTCTTGGTGTTTCACATTGCTTTCAACCTTGTTGTTGGTTAAGACTTCTTTGTAGAAATTCCCACCGTTTTTTGGTTCGGTTAGGATGCGAAACGATATATTATTCCTATCTATTTTGAGACATGACATCGAATTTGGTATTATTTGGCAGAATTCTTGTATGGGTATGACTGATGTAACTTCATCATCGTCATCCGAATAGCAGTCTGAGAGACTTTCTATGGAAGACAGGCTGTCTCGTCTCTTGCTATCATCATAATAATTCAACACAATGCAGTCAGATTGTATACTAATCTTCAAGTTGCAATTCTTCTTAAAATCAACTCCGGTAGTGATATAAACGTTGCAACTCCTCAACCTAGAGCGCAGCTCCATGAAAATACTCTTAATCAACATTTTGTCTTATCTAACTTTCCTAAAATACAAAAATAGTTTATTTATCAATTAGCTCAATATTATTAACTCTCTGTAGATGACCGTTGGTTTCATAGACCGTGAAAAGATTGTCCATTTCACGAATGGTGAATGGCAGTGTTGATTTCTTGTAGTAATCGCTCATCATTTCAATATTATCAATGACTGTGTCGAGTAAGTGGGACTTTTCTGCATGGATGCCCGGTGCCTCGTGTCTCAGATATGTGAAGTGTATGTGGAGGTGGTAAAACGAAGGTTGGTAGTGCAGGTAAATGCGCAGTTGAGAGCCTTTGACGTTATACTTCTGTAGTATTGCTTTCTGAAAAGGAAATAAAATAAATATTTTAGCTGTGTAAACTTTTTAAATTAAAAGAATGATCTACACTTATAATACAGTAGCAATTAACTGACTGACACATCATACATGACCTAAACCAGTTGAAATTTACAGATAGATTGTCCAATCTCTGGTTCTACAGATATCTCGCTAATGCGAAAGTTTGCAAGTGTGTTTGTAACCTTTTTATGTCTAGAACGCTGAACCGATTTAGATGAAATTCAGTATACAATAGTTTGAGTCCCAGAGAAGGACATAGCATAGTTTTGTATATCAGAAAATTGCGTAGTTCCCGCGGGATAGCGATAAACGAATTCCACATGGACGGAGTCGCTGGCAACAGGTAGTATTTGAATAAGTTCTCATTTCATTAAAAAATTTGTTCTCCACATAATACACGGGGCAGTTATAGTTGCTTTGTAATTTACAAAGTGTGCCAGGATTTACAAAATTAAATAAACTTTGAATGGTTCATTTTAATAGCATACCTTCCCTTCGTCCCTGACTCTCTTCAACAAGGGTAAGTGGCTGCCGTCTAGATCCCTAATGGACTTGATCCCTCGCTGGCGTACGATTGCCAGTAGGTATAATGTCTCCTTGGTCAGACCGTCCCACTTGAGGTCAGGCAACAGCACAAACCCCTCTCTCTCGCACTTGTTGTCGTGGACGACTCTGTCAGCCTCACTCCTGCCTTCAAGGATGTTATAAACCCACTGGAAAGAAGTTATTCATAATTATTAGCATTTTTGTGTAAATAAGCAAATTAAAATATAATTGAATAGTATATAAAATCAAATACCATTTTATCCTCCTGGGACCTGACCTTTTTAACTGACTTTTATAGTTATACGCCCTAGACGTGGTTCACCAGCTTTATTTTGGATATTATTTCAAAATTCTAAAGATTATTTTTTCAATGAACCATTGGACTTTATGAAGTATGTTTGGCCATTATTCTTAGTGTTAATTGGTCCTTTATAAGGTATGCGAGGGCCCTCGAGGATATAGTATCTAAGTACCTAACTCAACCTCTTTTATTTCCTGTTTTCCTCAACTATATTTTAACATAATAAGATAATTATAATTCTATTTACCTGCAAGTTAAACTGCTCCCGTTCTAGATGAGGCAGTGTCAGTTTTTCATAAAGTTCAGGAGTTTCCAACACTATATGCACCTCTTGCTGACTGAATTTGACTATGTGCTTCTCTGTAGCTGGATATATAATAGTGGTTTTCACACCTGTAAGCAAAAAAAAAATGGTTACAAATTGAGGAACCGTGCAACGGACACGTCCCTAAAAAGCCAAACATGTCCAGCTAAAGCCACACTTGGCTACACTAGTTACAGCAAAATAAAGTAATAATGAGTCCCTGTCCCTTTCGAACCCAGCCAAGTAGAAGAAAAAGGACTTTTTGGACTTACGACAATAGACCTCATGTAAAATGACGGCCGGATGGGAAAGTGGTTAGAGAACCTGACTACAAAGTTTGAGCTCCTGGGTTCGATTCCCGGCCAGGGCAGATATTTGTATGAATAATACGAATGTTTGTTCTCGGGTCTTGGATATTTAATATGTATTTAAGTATGTATTTATCTATCTATTTATCTATGTTTATCCGTTGCCTTGTAGAATCCATAGTACAAGCTTAGCTTAGTTTGGGACTATGTAAATTGGTGTCAAGTGTCTCATGATAAAAAAAAACCATGTCAAATTCAAATGTAATTAACCCGCACGATTGTATCAGCTGGGTTTGAAAGGGCTGTTTATGAATGATACTTTGACTGCCCCACCCAGTTGCTATGGTTTTAGTTACCCCCCTCCTAGATTACAATTAAAGTTTAAGCTGTAATTAAATTAAGCATCTCGAAATATTATTATGGAAAATTCATCAAAATCTACACAAAAACCTTAAATTTCCTAGGTTAACTTTTCAACAAGAAATGACAATGGCCACTAAATGACGAATCACGATTAATTTAAACAAGCATTTAGAGAAATCGCTAGCACAATTAACGTCAGAAAGTGATGACTAACACTATTTACCTACGAGGAAACAAAAGACTCGTCGAGCCATATGGCAATTCAACATGTTACTTTTAAAAGCTCACCGTTTATTGACGCCCTCGGAAAACACTCAAAGTTCCCGTATATATCGTTTTGGAAGAACGTCCGCAGCTCCGAGTCTACGGAAAAGTATCCGTCGTTATCCAATTCTTCTTCTTTGAAAGCATTTTTCTCGAGAATAACTAATGCTACCCCACTCTTGTCCTTGAATTTCCCTTGAACACAAACTGTTTTCCTATTTGTATTGTTGTTCAATATCTTCTCTAACACAAAGTCTTTTAATTGAGGCTCAATATCACTCACACTTACATCGTTTTCATTATTAATTTTGATTTTCTTTGAGGAAGGCGGTGCTAATACATCGTTTTGGCAATTCCCGTCGGACATTTTGTGACAGGCCTACCAACAAACAGATCTAGCTACAAAGGCAAAGTTGTCTATGATTAAGGATGGCAACTGGCAACACAATCAATAAATAGAGGTCTCTTTGGCGGGAATTTGAAACGAAAGGGCGTCAAACTTGAATTTTTTGAAAAGAAAATTCATAATATTGTATATATTTGTGTTTTAGTGTTTTTATTTGTCTGTAAATATCTAATATTAAGTGGAGTGTTTAAAAATGGTGGGTAACGAGGGCGGGGGTGGCGATCCCTCGCCCCCGGCACAAAACGGAGCAGGACAATGGACAGTGAAAAGAAAAGTGGTGGAGGCGGTGAGGACAATCTTTACTTACCTTATCACAAACCTGATTATAAGAGACTCTATCCGGAAAACTCGGCTTCCACGGAATTTAAAGTATTCGTCGAATCTAGTACGAACGAAAGACTAGGAAACAAAAGCCCAATTTATTTGAACCACATATTCTCAAATGGAATCAAAGGTGTAGTGGCTATTCGCAGAATAAATGCTAGTAAGATTGTGGTGGTATTTAAACAATTTAACACGGCCAACAACTTTATTAACAACACGGCTTTTCTGGAAAAAAATGGCATGCGAGCTTTCATCCCCGCAGCTCATATTGAAAAAACAGGAATTATTCGATTTGTTCCAGTGAACATTTCTAACAAGGACTTGTACTCCAAGCTGTCGTCGATATATGAAATAATTTCAGTCAGACGTTTTTCGAAAAAGGTAGGTCAAGAACGAGTGCCTTTGCAAACTGTGAGCATTACGTTTCTGTCAAATTCATTGCCTGACAATGTTCAATATGACCTGTTCTCGTACAGGGTATTCGATTATATTCCTCCTCTGCAGCAATGTTACAGATGTTTTAAGTTTAATCACTCGGCCAAGATCTGCAGCGGCAAACAGCGCTGCAGTTGTTGTGCTGGTGATCACCACTATAAAGAATGCGATAAACCAAACGAGCTTTCTTGCGTAAATTGCAGCGGGCCACATATGGCTATTTCAAGGACTTGTCCAATAAAAATGCAAAAAATGATGGAGAAAAAGAGTAAAATTACTTACTCTTCTATTGTAAATACCAAAAACGCTGTGGACTTTCCCCCGTTAAAAACTACTCAGCAAACTGTACAAAATGTAAATTCGGATGTAAATAAGCCTTTCTATACCACTGTAAATAAGACACAGAACCAAACGAAAGTCACTTCTGTTGCTGATGTTAAAACTCAGCTATTAGGTAATAATGATCTGACTATGGCTATTGTTCGTACATTAATCCAATTGGCTAATAATGCTGATGACACTCCCGTTACTACCACAACAATTAAAGAGATGCTTTTTAAAAATTTATCTTAAATGGATTCTAGTTCTCATAATTCACAGTTAAGAATCGCTCTTCATAATATTCAAAGTGTTAAAAACAAAAACCTTTAATTATTAAGTTTTTAAAAGAAAATAATATAGATATCTGCCTACTGAATGAAACATGGCTTAAAGAAAATCAAACTTTTAACATTCCTGGTTACAATATATTTTATAAAAATGCGAAAAATGAACATGGAGGTGTAGCCATCCTGATAAAATCATTTTTTAAGTGTAAATTATTACAAACTGATTTTTATGAGGACATTCAAGCAATTGCTTTATCGCTGTCTGTTGAAAGTGGTAATATGTCAATATTATGTGTCTATTGTCCCCCAACTGGAGGCCTTATGCGTATTAATAATTTACGGAAATTAATAAATGACCTACCTAAACCCATTTTTGTAGCAGGAGACTTTAATGCTCACCACATAGCTTTCGGCTGCGTTTCCACTAAGGGTCGTGGCCAACAATTGTTCGACATGATTGACGAGTGTAATTTATGTATATTAAATGATGGCAGCTTTACAACTCTTAATTATCCTAATCGCAATCCTTCTGCTATAGACGTTAGTCTAATCAGTCCTTGTATTGCCCCTCTTTGTGAGTGGTCAGTACATGATGACAACATGGGAAGTTATCATTTCCCAACTATAACAGACATAACACTCTCAATAGACAGATATCAAATAAACCCTCCTGTTGACAAGTTTTTGTATAACAAGGCAGACTGGGAAAAGTTTAAAAAATTATCAATTGATATGTTTAACGATTTGACTGTGGACAATGAGAACCCTTTGGAATCATATAATCAGTTTTGTATTCGGCTCAACACACTTAAGCAAGAATGCATACCTAAATTTACTAAAACTTCAACTTTTCGAAGTAAACCTCCGGCACCCTGGTGGAATGATAAATGTGAACAGAGTGTTGTCAACTCTTATGAGGCTTTAAAGTGCTACAGAGCTACTCCTACTATTGAAAATTACATACATTACAAAAAAATTGATGCTATTAAAAAAAGGACTATTGCTGAGGAAAAAAAGAATGGCTGGCAAAGACTTTGCGACAATTTTAATAGAACTACACCAATAAGCGTTATTTGGAATTACATTAAAATGTTTAAAGGTATGAATAAAAGTAAAAACAAATCATACAACGATGAGTTTATCGCATCCTTTTTAGATAAGTTGTCAGAAGACAGCACAGTTAGTTTCGACAATCTAGATGTATACTTTAATCTTAATAATAATAATGAGAAATCCAAGTTTCTGTTAGAACCTTTCTCAAGAAATGAATTTTTACTAAGCCTTCAATCTCGTAAAAATACAAGCCCTGGTTTAGACGATTTTCCCTACATACTAATTAAAAGCTTGGATTCAACTGTACAAGATATTTTATTAGATATATTCAATGCACTATGGTCAAAACAAATAATTCCTCAGCCGTGGAAAACCCAGTGCGTGATTCCAGTTCTCAAACCAGATAAGTCCCCAGATTGTGCTGATTCATATCGGCCTATTTCCTTGTCATCATGCATTGGTAAAGTTTTTGAAAATATGGTAAAATGTCGCCTCGACTGGTTTGTTGAATCAAATAGCATTATTCCGCATGTGCAATATGGATTCAGACGAGGTAGGAGCTGCGCAGACAGCTTCTTATCCCTTATAACAGATCTGAAATATGCAAAAAATAGTAATGTTAGTGTTGCATGTGTTTTTTTGGATGTCAAAGGAGCATTTGATAATGTTCATCCTGGAATATTAGTTAAGGTGTTAACTAACTTGGGAATACCGGGGTTAGTTGCCAAGTGGGTGCATGAATTTCTAGTTAACCGAACATTATATGTGAAACATAATAATATAATACATGGCCCAAGATCTGTGTCTAGAGGCACTATGCAAGGTGCAATTCTGTCACCTTTGCTATATAATTTGTATACTAGTGAGATTTGTAAATATGTAAATACAGATTTTGTAAATATTTTACAGTTTGCTGATGACCTTGTACTATATAGTGTCAATAATGATGTAGACATAGCCATCCATAAAATTAACTATGCTCTTAAGGAACTACATTTATTTTACCATAACAGATTACACCTACAAATTAATCCAACTAAAAGCAGTTCTATGATTTTTAGTAAGGACTCTCCTTCTAATAATATTATATTCAATAATGAAGTAATTTCCCAAGTTAACCATCATAAATTTTTAGGCATAGTTATTGAGAATAACTTAACTTTTGAAAAACATATTAAATATATATCTCAAAACTCCACAAAAGGGCTAAATATTATGAGGTGTCTAGCGGGAGTATCTTGGGGGGCAGACCCAAAGATACTTTCAATTTTGTATAAAGCAATAGTTAGAAGCCATTTTGACTATAGTTGTTTAGCTTACTTAGATAGTAATTATGTACATAGACTAGACATTATTCAGAATAAGGCTTTGAGGGTGATTTCAGGAGCTTTCTGCTCAACTCCCATTAGAGCAATGGAGGTTGAAACAACAATCATGCCTCTTGTATTGAGAAGATTACTACTGGCAGAAAGACATAGTGTGAAGCTATTAGCTTCAAACAATCAAAATATAATTAAAAAAATAATACCTTGTGAATTAGACTGCCATGATCCTATGACTACAGGTGCCGATCTTCTCAATGGCCAGGCTCCCAAAGTCTCTCGCATCCTGCTGGAAATGAGGAAGAAATTCCCATCATTGTATGCAATATCACCTTGGCCATGTTATTCACATTCATTCAGTTCTATATTCCCTCAAGTTTCAGTAATTAGGGCTTCCATCACCTCTAATCAGGATATGTTAGAATTTTTAAGTGAAAATGAAGATTACTACAAACTTTATACAGATGGCAGTAAGGGAGAAAATTATGTTCGTAGTGCTGTTTATAACCCTCAAAATAAATTTGTTCAAAGCTTTGTTCTGAATAGTAATTGTAGTATATTTACTGCGGAGGCATATGCTGTTTTAGAAGCACTCAAGTTAATTGCATTTACTAATAGTTACCATAAATTTTTAATTCTTACTGACTCTTTAAGTCTAATTAAAGCTCTGGAAAGCTTTAAAGTTCATTTTAAAACATCATACATGATTTTTAAAATAAGAGAAATCATTAACAATTATAGAAGAAAAGGATTGGAAATTTCTTTTATGTGGATACCGTCACATAAAGGAATAACAGGCAATGAAATAGCTGATAAGGCTGCATATGATGGAATCAATGCGATAGATGTGTCCTTAATTGTCAATATTCCGGTTACTGATTGTTATGCCGCCATTAAACATGATGTACAAAAATTGTGGCAAGAATTCTGGAAGAAGGATCAGGAAGCCAAGGGGAAATGGTATGGAAGCATTCAGCAAGACTTACCAGTCAAACCATGGTATAATAAGCTCAAGTCACCCAGCCGTGATTTTATCACCACAATCAATCGTCTTCGTTTTGGCCATACTAAGACACCTGCACATCTGACCAGACTTGGAATTGTACATAATAATAAATGCAACAACTGCGGAGGTATCGGCGATATAGACCATTTGATTTTTTCCTGTCCGGCATACTCTTTGGATAGGTTAATCCTGGCTAGTGAAGTTAAAGTGTTATCATCAGCTAACGACCCCTCCCGCCGCCTCAGTGAATTGTTAAAAAATGTGGACTGTTTTATACCAATCTTTAAATATATTAAAAATACTTTCAAAGAACTTTGACATTACAGTGAAATGTGAAACATACTCTGATGCTCCGATTAACGATTAGTACCTCTGATGTGAAAATAAAAAGTTGTGAAGTGAATGACTTACGTGACGTTTAATAAATGGTGTTACCAATGAAGAAATAACTGATATGACAACATGAAAATAAAGACTTGGCTTAAAGGTCTAGTAACCAGGCCATAAAATTACAAAAAAAAAAAAAAATAAATAGAGGTTTAGATAAAAAAAATATCAGAAATAATTTAAATTGCGAGTCCTAAGTAGCCAGCTACATATTAGTAATCTGTGGTCCTAAGGTCCTAACCACTTGACAGTCCGTCCGACGATACCATGGTATCTTAGACTTCCTCTTTGCATGTTATCCAAAACCAAAATGTATCAACCCGTCCGTGGCCATACTTTAAGCCACTGTTACACATGCTCGTTAGTGGCACAAGAGCATGCTATTATCTACTATCGAGCAAATGCTACCTACTAGCATGTGTCACCATGTGTGAACAGGACATGCTCCTATCGAGCATGCTTTTTAGTGGCATGCTCTCTAAAAGTTACTAAAAGTGAATTTATTATAAATTAATTAATTTACTACCGTTGAATTTGCGAAAAGCCGTAACGGCCACAGGGTTGCAGCCGTAGGCCGTGGATTTTGAGATATTTTGGCCTGAAAGCCGTAGAACACGGTAATTGCCGTGGAAACACTGACATTGAACTGACAGGAGCATGCTATCAAAAGGCATGTGTATCGGAGTGTTTGTTTTGAGCATGCTTATTTAGGAGCATACTCAAAACTAACATGCTTATTGCTAGCAAATGTAAACAGTCCATTAGCATGCTCATTAGTGGCTAGTGGCATGCTCATAAGCATGCTAGTAACGAGCATGTGTAACAGTAGCTTAATTCTTGACTCTAGTCTAAGATCCGAACTTGAAAAAATCTGCACCGGTCTGATAATAGAATGAAATGTATTTTATACTTAATAAATTTAAAATATTAGAAATGGATTTGCTAAAAAAAATATGCAGTAACTAATGGGCCAAATTTTGTGCCGTGCCGGTCAGTATATTACTTAATGTGAACTTGTAAAGTGGCCGAATGTACCTACACATTTAAGATATATTATTCTAATTTAAAAAAAAGGATGTACCATTGAATGAACCCCTCGTATGTAAGACCCGGATCCGTGTCAAATTTAAGGCTATCTTTTTGTATTTTTTTTTAATCGGCAGAATTTATGCTTATTAAAACAGATGAGACTAGAATTCAGTACTTTTTTTAGTTCCTGCGCACAGGGATTAAGTTAAATAAATTAGAACACTAGAATGTTATATTAATATTTATTTATTTAACACATAGAATTAAAAAATATTTGCAGCATTTTCTTAGGCCAGTAACGTGTATCTTATGCTAGATGGAGCCACCGTCAGTGCCGACAATAACAAAAGAAGTTGAGATGCGGATGTGTATCGCTTATGCAGTGCGGTTCATTACCATATCTGAAATAAATGTATAATTTCTATGAAAACTAAAATTATCTAAATTTATTCTACAGTCCCGTGAAACCTCCTTTGATGCCGGATCCATTGATAATTTAATGTAAATGACTAACCTATTATAACCTACGAGACTACTCTTATCCAGAGATAATTTCAAGTGATATAAACTGTGCGTTGCCTGACAGTCAGTCAATCAGTGACAACACCTATTTCAAGAGATACCACGAAATAAAAAAAAGGCAACGGAAGTAGTGAATAATATTACTTTCACTACTCGATACTAGATGGCGCCATAAGTTAGTTGACACAAAAACTCACGCATTAGTCCGAGAGATGTCGCCAGGGTGTATGAGAAAGTAATCCTCATTCACCACATGCGTTAGCGAAGCCTCGAATACCGCTCGCCCGGGACCCACCACTACCTGTCAAAAATATCGAATAATTATTACCTACACGACGGCCTTTTTGTAAAATT
The DNA here is from genome assembly GCF_025370935.1 of Choristoneura fumiferana. Lineage (NCBI taxonomy): Eukaryota > Metazoa > Arthropoda > Insecta > Lepidoptera > Tortricidae > Choristoneura > Choristoneura fumiferana. The sequence goes on from NC_133500.1 coordinate 10,827,763, forward strand.
ACTTTTTTCTTAAAACAGACTGTAAATAAGATTAAAATCTAAGAAAGTCCTTCTGTAGGTGTAGGTAGCGTATTTTTATTATAATTAGGTATGTAGTCTTACTGCTAATGTTAAAAACTAGGAAAAGTACACAGCACTCTACCGTCGCAATAATCATCTTCAAGAATGCATTAAAAACGGCTATATCCCTGAACATGGAAGATAAATCAGTCGTCCTAATTTCTAATTTCCTAATAGTAGGTATTACAACAAACGTGAAAATGTGCGTGTGTGTGTGTGTCACCCCTGCACGTTACGAAGGCTGGACATATTTGGATGTGACATTATGTTTGGAAATTTCTATGAGAATTTAGTAAAATATCATAATTTCATTTCAATTGCTGGAGCTAATGTGTCACACGTGCAAAGCCACGGAGAAAGTCAATTTAAATTAATCATTTAAAATAGAGTTAAGTACTAAGATTTTTTGGTTTTTTGGAATCTTTTTGTATTTTTTATTTCAATTCCAAATATTTTATTACTTTTACGGGACCTGGGTTCGATTCCCAGCGCTGCTCTTATTTTTCTGGTTTTTCTATGCATCTATATTTCAGTTTGTATTTTCAATAGAGTTACTCACAGCATTTTAATTATGCACTAACTTTGATCTGGTAGTTTTCCTTAGCGCTTCTAGTGTCGTCGCCAAAATGTCCAACATAGTCTTCGTTCACAGACTTGACGAACGAGAGCAGCCGACTGTTGGGCCGCTGGCGGAGCACCCACTCAGTCGACGTCAACGTGCGAGGGACACACTTCGATCTGGAATTTATTTAACTGCTTTATTTGAAATGGAATTTCACCGACTCCCATTTTCATCATCATATTATTATTATGAGCCTTAAGACGCCCACTGTTGGACATACGCCTCCCCCATAGACCTCCAGTTGCTTCCGTTGAAAGCGGCCTTCATCCACCGTGAACCTGTGGCTTTAATCAAGTCATCCGTCCATGTCGTTGGTAGACATCCTGCGCTTGCCGATCCGTAATTCCGCAGTCTCAATTCGAGAACAATTCGGCCCCAACGGCTATCAGTTCTCCGTGATATATGGCCTGCTCATTGTAAACTTATAATTCGCTTGGCTATGTCAGTGACTAGTGACCCTCATACTTCTACTTATCTTCTACTGATTCCAGGCCGCTTCCAACCGAACCAACTGGAGGTAATGATTGTCTTAAATGGAGAAATTGTTGAAGAACTAAGAGCAACCAACTAACGTACCCAGCTTCCTTGAGAAACGTGTTGATGAAATGAAGAAACTCTTGCGCCGCCTTCGCGTGCAGTGGGTCGGAGGCAGGCACGCTCTGCCAGGCGACGCATGCGCACCAGTGGGGCTCGATGCCTGCCTCGCTGCACGAGCGGTTGCTGGGAATCTTTAACAAACCGGATACATGCCAACAGATATAGCATAATGCCAAACTACTTGACAACCCTAAACGTACGGTGCCATCTTTTGCTGAGTAGCTGAACTAACGGACAGCTCTTTCGCCAAGACGCGACCTTTAGTTATACCTACTTGTATTTGCAGCACTTAATAATAGATGGAACTGCTTGACACCGTGTGGCAGAAATAAACTAAGTATAAGGCTGGAAACAGTGCTCGACCGACGGTCAGCGTAGCTATATCAATGCAAGTCTATGAATGTGCACACAGCTACGCTGACGGTACGCACGTGATTTGGTGCGCGCGTACGGTCGGTCGAGCCGTCGGTCCGGCTCGTCGGTCGCGCGGCGTCGATCGACCGACGAGCTATAAGATTGTATGGATGCGTTCAGTGCTTCGCTGACGAAGCGACCGACCTGTGAACTGTACAGACGCGTCGCAGTTCGCCGTCAGCGTAGCACTGAATGAATTTTCGCAACCGACGGTCAGCGCTGACGGTCAGGACGTACGGTCGGGACGTACCGTCGGTCGAGCACTGATTCCATCCTAAGGAGAGGCCAGGCAGATGCAGACGTTATCTGCCCGTGGAGATGCTTCGATAGCGCAATGGAGAATGTAACAGTTACTCTATAATGATGACTAGATGGCAGCTTCACTGTCATTTCACTAAGGTTGATACACATTAGAACTCACCGGTTCGAGCATGCTAAGCCCTCTCCTTAAGTCGGCCCCCCGCACTTTATACGTGTTCGCGTACTGAGACATCCCGAGCACGTCCAGTAAAGTGGCGTGCAAATCATGAGGCGTGGTCAGAACACGCGCGTTGCCACGCAAAGCTTTGGCTGCGTCGGGGCGTGTGCGAAGCAATTTAGAAGGTAGTAACAACGCCATGAGAGGCAGGCGTTCCTCCAGCTTCCCTTGAACTGTTTTGCGGTATTTAGCAAATCTGTGGACAGATGAGAGATAACATGGATGGAACATGGTCCATATTAACTACCTGAGTCCATTAAGACACCTAGGTCCATAGGCCATACATTTTTCACCTGGGTCTATAATAGCCACTTGGGTCCATAATAAGGCATATAAGTCCCTATAAGTTGAACCTAGGTCCATACTCCGCAGAAATTTCACCTGAGTCCATGCCCCATATCAGTCACCTGGGTCCATTTTAGGCACCTGAGTCAATATAAGTCGAACCTAGGTTAAAAGCCGATAGTTCATACCACCTGCATATGTCACCTGCTTCTATTGTCCATGTGAACTACATGGGTCCATAAAAGTCGAACCTAAGTCCATCCTACCAATACTATAAAATTAAATGCGAAAGTTTTGTAAGTGTTGTGTTTATTTGTTACCTCGATCATCACGCACGTCTAAGCCGTTGAACCGATTTATATGAAATTCAGCATACATATAGTTGAGTCCCGGGGAAGGACAAAGGATAGTCTTTATCCCGAAAAATTGCACAGTTCCCGCGGGATAGCGATAAACAAATCCTACGCAGACGGGTATCAGGCTAGTAGTCCATACAAATTTCACTTGACTCCATGGTCCATATTAGAAACCTGGGTCCATACCTGTCTCACCTGGGTCCATGGTCTCCCATGACGACGAGGAGCGTGTCTTCGCTGTGGCGCTGCCAATTCCGCAGTAACGCAGCCGTGTCGTCATCGGCAGACTTTATCATATTAAAGTCGTTGTGGGTGACGCCTACTATCAACGTGAACGCAAAACGCTTGCCATCCAACTCCATGAACTGGCAATAGTTTAGGTCATCATCATCATCACATCAGCCGTAGCACGTCTACCTGTTGGACATACGCCTCCCCCATAAACCTCCAGTTGTTGCGGTAGGAAGCGGCCTGGAATCAAGATTGGGTTGGAATCAGAAATGAGGAGATACGGTAGCCAAGCGAATGGGCCGGCCATATAGCATGGAGAACAGATGGTCGTTGGGACCGAAATGTTCGCGAATGGAGACCGCTGAGCGTTAAGCATAGCGTTAGACGTCCACCAACGAGATGGACCTGGTGAAAGCCGCGGGTTCACGGTGGATGCAGGCCGCTGCCAACCGAAGCAACTGGAGGTCTATGGGGAAGGCCTATGTCCAACAGTGGACATCCTATGGCTGATATGATGATGATAATTAGATAGTTATCCATTTACAAATACCTGTTCAGTTATATTCATCATCAGCTTGAACTGTGGCGTATCCCCCACACAATGTTTATCTCTTTCCTCCAAATTTTGTCCTTGTTTTTAAGAATGAACCTCTTAAGAGGATCACTGAGAGGCTGATCCTTCAATAAAGCATAGTCGTACTGCAACGTCATTCCGCGTTTATCCTTCCACCATCTCGTGTTCTTCTTCTCTTGTTCTTCGAGGAAGAATGCACGCAGATAGTGGTCAGCTGGCGGGCGTTTGAAACCTTTGAATTTGTATTGGAACGTACCGATTTCCGGCATGTCCTCAAAATACGCTGTGCGGTACCTAAAATGTGTAGTTGTTAGTATGATACATTTTTTATACAGAAATCTAAGACAGAAATAGGTTTGCGTTTGTCCATAATTACGCACGCCTGATGGAAAGCGAAGACGTGGACTAAGATGGAGCACGTTTGCCTTATAAATGCCCACTAACCCTACATTTGAAGACGGCCAGATTGTAGCGATCAGGGAACACAGAAGCAGGCAGAGAATTCCACTCCTTAGCTGTCTTTAATTGAATAAGGCAAACAAAAGGAGAGCAAAGGTGAAATGTTGGTAGAATTTTATGCGGTTTGGGTCCGATTCGTTATTTCAGTTATTTACTATATTAATCTGTTTAGCTACCTAATCAAGGGCGTCGCCAGCCGGTGGCCCATGAGGGGGCAAGTTGATATGGAGAATGAGAAAAGTATGAATTGTAGGCACATGAAGCTTTTACTCTTGTAGTACAACACACACACAACACAAACTTCACGCCTGTATTCCCAAATGGGGTAGGCAGAGCACACGAAACAAATTGACAAACGGGAGAACGCATCTCGTATTAAGTTGTCTGAAAAATTCTCACCCGTCTTCTTTTAACTTGTAGAATATGAAAGGGAAGTCATCCAAATTGTTGTGAGCAGACGAGGTCTTGCGTACATCTGGCAACTCAAGTTCTGACTTCCCTGTGAGGATAGGGAACAAAGCTGCGGGGGTACCATCGCCTACTATGTTGTACCTAAAGTAAAAAAAATAGAATCCCATTTCAGTGCGTAAGTTCCGAGATGTAACTTATGTATGTACTTAATAGACTTTATCCCCGGCTTTGCACGCGTAATACGATAGATATCATCATCATGTCAGCCGAAAGACGTCCACTGCTGGACATAGGCCTCCCCCAAGGCTCTCCACTCAGACCGGTCTTGTGCTTTTCGCATCCACTGCGATGTTCTCGAATGGCGTCCGCGGACCGGGAGACGAGCTGTCGGTAGGCCTCCAACAAGATGGAGCGACGACCTGGTTAAGATACGATAGATATATATCTTTACTTAAAACTGACCGTGATCCGTGACGTTAGATCTGGCAATCGAATTGTAATTCTGGAATCTCACTAAACTCCGATGGGGATTCCCGTGCTAAGATGAAATACCAGTGCTATAATTATTTCACCGGTTGTCTTACTGCCCAAGCCGGAACGCAGCAGTACAAACAAAAGTTGCACAAGGCCCTTTTCTTGAAAGCCCCGATGTAATAGCTGTCTGGAAGCACTGCTGACGGCAATGAGGGCTATCGCGAATGAATTCGCCGCTAGAGGCGCTAGTGTAGCGTGAGGTCTCCGAAATGTCAAATCTCATAGTTTTTGGGTGAGCTACGCGGGTTTATTTATAATTAGAATAATTTTGTGAATATTTTGCATTACCTGAAATTAATTATGGCAATTATGCGTCACGGGGCAATGAATGTCTGTGTTTTGAGACAGTTTTGTCTTTCGGAAACTTTTGTCCTTCCTTTTTTTCCGAACAAAACGGGACTAAGCAACACTGTGGTTGCTGGATATTTTTATGGTTTTAAAGTGTATTAAATATGATTTTAATCTAAACTTTGTTTTAACGCCCGTAATAACAGACTCTGAAAGCCACACTTAAAAACCTCACGCAACAGTGCGCCATCTAGTGAGACAAAAAACGATAGCCCTCATTGATTCCACAATTTAATTGTTAAATGCTATCGAACCAGCTGAACCGTGATCGTGACCAGCTGTGGAACCTTTTCGTAGAAAAAGTTATAGTAACATCGCATTATTGGACAAGGGAATTCAACTGTGAGAAAGTTCTACGGTAGGTCAGAATTAAAATAGTTCGACTATACGTGGTAGGAAGTCCCTAAGGAAACGTATAGTGGTAGACCTATATTCTTTCTGGTACCTGTTCCAAGACAGTTTGGACCTCACCCTTCCATCACAGTGGCCCCAAGTTCTTCAGTAAGCACCTTCCAACTCTTCGGCATGCGTCTGATGAAGCCGTTCCTCGCTGTGGAGTCGAAGCCGAAGATCAGCACGTTGAAGGAGTCCTCGCGGCCTGGCGGGGGCTCCTTGGGTTTCACGGAGCGTAACCCCAATACGTTACCAGTCCACTTGACTTGCTTTTTACTGGAATAAATAGCAATCATCACCATCACCATCGAAACAGTTGCAAAGAATTTTGGAAAATCTCGCACGTTACTTAATATCGAATGAGTTGAGGCTACATCTAGTTGTTTCTGAATTAAAAAATATATATAATATATATTCAATAGGCGTCCACCGCGCAAACCGCGTCAGCTGGCGTAGACCTTTAAGGTCACAGCTCATTAGACCCACCCGGCACCCGACCAGCACCGCTTCGTCGTTCGACGTCCACTCGTTGTCGACAGTTGGTTCACGGGTGGACGCTGCGTTGACAACGAGTGGACCTCGCGTGGTCAACGAGTGGACGTCGTGTGGTCCACGAGTTTCCGAGTAGTCTATTATGAATAAAAATGAGGGTGGCGAGCGCCGCGCCGACCGCGCGCGGTTCACGCGAGGCAGGCGTACGAGCTGCGAGCTATCATCGAGTGGTCTACTCGCGATCCGCGCGTGGACTAGAGGTGAGACGTACTAGGCAAAACGCGGACAGAGTCTTGCGAGTACGCGTCCACAAAAAGACTAGATCCATAGACTAGGTCCACGAGTATCTACGAGTGAGAACTTAACTCAATTGACTCATTGCGTAAACAAAATGATTCCCGTAAATGCGCTCCCGTGATTGCGTATACACCGTACTAGTTTTAGTAATTTTACGAATATCGAACTACCGAATTTCACGTCACAGTTCAGTCTTCACACTTAATATTTTTTTAATTTTAAATTATATTAAATACCGACTAAAAACTTCCCGTCATACTTTATACAGGCTTAGGACTGTCAGCAATTTTTATAAATTTTTCAGTTAAAAAGTGTACATAAATGCTTGTTTTCAAGTTGGCGGAACGTTGTCAGCTGCCGTACTCCTAAATACTCGTACGCTAAAAGAATCGCGGGCGGGAACGCGTACTCACGCGTCCAAGGCAAAAATACGTTTCACCTCTAGCGTGGACACGAACGAGCAAGGCGATCTGGTGACGCTACGGAGTTGATGTAATTATGAGCGCAAACTTACCCATACAAATCCATATAAAGAAAACTAACCGCTCGCGGCGAGGCGACCTATAGATTAAACTATTACAGAAACTTACTTAGAAATATCAATTCCTGTACAAAACACTGTCGCATGATCGCTTTCCTGCAACTGGTAGCTACCCTCGGAAACGGTCACAGGACCAAATATATGTTTCTGGTCGTCTTGAAATAAAATGTCTCTGAAGACGCACGTGATATCTTTTACGGTTTCCTTTATTTTATCCACCACTCTGCATCTTGAGTGCTGAAAATAACGTGATAAGTAATCAATAATTTTAGGCATATGTAAAGATACGTCATATTATTTATTAAAAACTTTTATATAGTTTCACCCGTCCCGTTGTCTGTCTATCTGTCTGTCTGTAATCAAATTTGACCAACTTCCAGTAGTCAGTTGGCATTCAAATGTAGTTTGGGTGGCAATGCAAGTACAGAGAACAAAAAGTATAGTCAGCAAAAAAAGCTGTATTGAAAATGTTTTTTTTTTATGGTTAGGTTATTATAATTATGCTCACAAACTTTAGTCACAAAACAAAACAAACCAATCAATCCGAATGGCGGGCTGTATACAGTAAAGCGAACAAGTCGAGATATATTTTATCTTTGTCTGATACGTCATTATTACTATCCCTCATTACGCTCAGGATTCTATTGTAGAATCCTTCGCTACATTCTGGATTCAATGTACGCCCTCGCCGTAAATACATCATTTTGCTCCCTTGTGACACAAATAACTATTTTTCATGGACCAATAGATACGCTTCATTTACCTATAATCGCACACATCGACATTACATCCATTGGGATATAAAGTCAATGCTCGCACAGTAGTACCGATCTAGCTGAGCGAAGCGAGGTTAGTAAATAAAGCGTTTCTATAGGTTCATGAAAAACACATTTCGCACAATACCCTCGCACATTTCTGGTTAAAACGCAGGCTTATGCAGGCGCTATGTTCCTCCATCATGTGCTGGATCTCTAAGCACAAATTTGACGGCGACATTTCCCAATATATTCTTGAGATACCTAGTAATTATTACTTATCGAAAATACAAACTGAAATATAGATGCATAGAAAAACCAGAAAAATAAGACCAGCGCTGGGAATCGAACCCAGGTCCTTGGCATTCCGTGCCACGTGCTATACCACTACACCACCACTGGACAGTGATACAGACACGAATTTCTCCTATGCACCACATAGGCACATATCTCAGCTTGTTTGTTTTCTTATTTAGTCACTTAAGCAGCGACACTAGCGACATCTATGCTGTAGCCCTCATCGAGAAACTTTCAGCACCCCATTGGAACTAATCGCTCACCCGGACAAGAGATGTCGTTATTAAGCAATCAAATTAAGATTGGTTTTTTGGAATCTTTTTGTATTTTTTATTTCAATTCCAAATTTTTTGTTACTTTTACGGTCACCCGTAAAACCCATACCACTTACATAACATTTCACCCAGTCTTGTCCAACGCATTTAACCTCTGGTAACTCCTTGTCCAATCTGGTCACTTCATCGGCGAATGGGTCCAGCACCGGTATTTCACAACCCGATCCTTTATCTAGCTTTAGTTCTTCTTGAAGTTTGTTCTCTATATACCTAAGGTTATTGGCGAGCAACATACATAATGCAGTGAAAAAAAAAGTTGTAGTAGCATAATAATCTCTAATTACTGCACGTAATTGGGTAAGGAACTGTTATTATTGTTACTATTAATTATTATTATATTACATGCTCGTACGAAAAAAAGACGTTCAATATCTATAAACTAAGTACTAAAAAGTAAGACAGGACTCACCTTAAAATTTCATCTCTGAAAAAACAAAATAACTGTAATTAAAAAAAAAACTGAAAGCTTTTTACCTAATTTAAATAATGTTGTGAGCATTAGCAAGTTACACAGGATTTATTAGGGTCTTCGCTAGCTGGCGCGGGTGCACTGTGTTGCGCGGGCGCACGCCAGAGGGCGCAGGTGCAAACCTATGCATACTATTGTTCAAATAGGCGCTAACCGCGGCAGCTAGCGTAGGCCCTTACTTGTGGATTGAAAAAAATAATTTAATAATTTTTTTTTTTAGTCTGTGTATATATATACCTGTTTTTCTGTACTGCTTGCTATGTGTTGGTGTGCAATAAAGAGTTATTTCTTCCAACTATGATTTAATTATGAAAATCCTTTATTGCATTATTTTAGTTTTTTTTTAATTGCACCACCAAAGAGGTAACACAAGTATTTTTGCTATAAAATTAGCCTGCGTAGTTAAAAAAAATCTAGTGTTAGGTTGGTCAATCTGACGGTCTTATGAAATTTGACAGATTGCGTACAAAAAATTGTTGCTACCAATCCTATCAAAAATAGTAAGTAGCCGTATTAAAAAAAAACTTTGTGTGTTTGGTTGGCCAACCTGGCGCCCATCCGAAATTTGACAGATCGCGGGTAAAAATATCTGCTACTAACTCTGCCAAAATAAGTTAGGAATTAAAAAAAAAAACAAATTGGCGGGAACCTTGCGAATTTTCCGTGGTCATTTTTTGAGAGTGCGAATGTTAACTTACAAAATAGAATCATCGAGTGCTAGTGTAATTTCTTTCCTATTAATTGTATAGTATGAGTTTTTTTTTCGTCTACTATTCCTGTAATAGTTGAAAGAAAAGCAGATTATGCACCTCGCATTAAACTAAGTAAGTAATTTATATTGCCCTCGTGCTTTTTAAATCGGCACTCGGAGCAATGATAAATAACTTTCTGCTTGATGCAACAATCTACTATTGTATTGTATTGTATCACCTTCTAGTGAGATCTATGTCTCGGTCATCCTGCAAAGAGTTGTTTAGCGAACCGAAGTACAGCAAATACATGGCTGCCACTGCGCAGACATAACCCCAGTATCTTTGTAAACGTCTTTTTGCCATTAATAATGCCATCTGAAAAATATTTATTTGGATATTCACTGCATTCAAAAATGCTACTCGGTAAGGTAAAACCAACTTAAAAAGTTAATAAAAACCCCGATATTTTCATTTTAAAGTTTAATATCTCAAAAATGGCTACATCCATTTTTATTAAACATAGATATAGCTAAAATCTAACGTAAGAAAACTCGCTTTTATTTTAAAAACACATCAATACCTTTTTGCCCTTTTGCCTTTTGGCCTCTGTACAAGTATCTCAGTTTGTCAATTGTATTTTGTTTCTTTTCTTTTGTACATACAATAAAGAGCATACATAAAAACCGGCCTAGAGCGTGTCGCACACACCCGAAATAGGGTTCCGTAGCCATTATGAAAAAATTAAGTAATATTTTTTCTACGGATTTCTTATCTTGTACGGAATATTTCAAGTTTAGGTTATACCTTAGGCTGCTATTTACTCTTAAACTACTAATAATTCTCAAGAAAACTTAACCGTTATAGTTTTCCTTGTAAGTTTGATATACTTACTATCATCCTGTATTTTTTCAAATTTTTCCACCCACCGGTTTAGATTTAATGAAAATTTGCACTTTAGTTGAATATTTTGCAAAAAAATCACTGAATCGAAAAATCGTTTGAGCAACCCCCTAATGGTTTTAAAAGACCTATCCAACGATATCTCACACTATAAGGTTGGATAAAAAAAAATCACCCCCACCTTACGTCTATGGGAGGTACTTATCTACTTACTCTAAAAAAAATGTTTTTTGAATTTTTTTATTGTACCATTTTGTCGGCATAGTTTACATATATAGGTACATATTATATTCGTGCAAAATTACAACTTTCTAGCATTGATAGTCCCTGAGCAAAGCCGCGGACGGACAGACAGACAGACAGACATGGCGAAACTATAAGGGTTCCGTTTTTGCCATTTTGGCTACGGAACCCTAAATAGTAGGTCCATTCCGTTTGAGAGCTACAATGCCAAAGGCAGACATACTTTAGCATCAAACTTATAACTCTAAAAAAAATGTACTCAACCTAACCTAGGACCTCCTCAACCTAATGCCTCCAGTTTCCTTTTCCAACAGGTGTATAATACAAGTAGACGGAGTCTTTGACAGCGTCCTTAAAATGTGCACAAAGCGTTTTCGCTTGTTCTCCTTACAGACAGGTTTAAGAGTAAAAAACCCGAAGAGCCGTATCACAAAGATCTCTTACATTTTTCACTTTCATCAACGTTATTTTTAATATGATGGATGACAATGTTATCAGGTACCTATACTCTTTGAGAAATACACATAGAAAAAAAAAACTAAAACAGTTTGACTATGGTTTAATCTGAGAGAGGTTTTTGAGAAAAAGATCTTACAATTTTTGAATTTTTTGAACGACAGTAGCGCCACGGCAGCAGTAGGTAGAGATGAAGCTTGTTTTATTTCCATCCATTTTGAAAAACTTCTAAAACATATTACTTACTTACAAATTCAATTAGCTTAGTTCTTAAATATAGTTTTTAATTTAGTTTGTAATATTTAGTATTGTTTCTGCGTTTTGATTTATTTCTGTCTTAATAAACATATTTTTGTATTAGTCAGAATATAAGTAAGACATCTTACAATATAATCAACTTAGAAAAAGATAGGTATAAATATAAATAAGTTATAACATGAAACAAAATTTCCAGAAAATTTAAAAGAACACTTACTCCTTTTGATTACCTACCATAAAAATGTTTTTCGCTATAAAGAGTACTTTTGTAATCTATATGATTTTCTGTTAGACTATTATATTATTGCAAATTCCATAAATAAATAATATCAATTAATTACTAATACTAACTAACACCACTCTAACACTCTACTTTAGATTCTGAAAATTATAGCAAGCATTATTACTTAAATTAAGTTTAATGATAACGTCGACCACTCCATAAATAGCTTCATCCATCTTATTAAATGTAAGTGCACTTAAATCTTTTATATCAGATACTTTATCTAAAGCATATTTGTATTTATTATAAACATACACTCCATTCGTTGTAGCTATGTATGGCTTGAAATACGCGTCAACTGATATAGCATCAACGTTATATCTCTCATGAGTATTAACAGCTCGTGTGTTCAATCTTATCCTAAATAATCTTCTATCAACTGTAAACAATATATTATTATCATCATCTAATATAAGCTTGTCAACTTCAACTCCTTGCAGTTCACGTAGTCTGAAAACTACATTATCTATAACTTTAAAAGTCTCCCTTCTATTATTAGTGAAGTATAATATATCTTTGAAGAACATATCATTGATGTTATGAAAAACTGGTAATCTTTCTGGAACTTTCTTATTATTAACTATGTATAAGCCATCTGGACCTCCAGCGTATACAACGTTGTTCATTTGATCTATAGCGACAGAAGAAGCATTTCTAATAGTAACTATACCTGTGGCTTTAGTATCTAAGTTGATGTATCCTAAAGCTTTGTTAGGTACAACAGCTAAGTTGTCAAAGATGAAATAAAGTGTATTGTCGTTTCTATTGAGAATTAGTTTCTGTATGTTCTTGAGGCCTTCCTTGATGGTTTCTGGCTCGTAGAATCTGTGGTTGAAAGCGATGCCTCTGCAGTTCTCAGGCCATGCTGAGGCCGTGGTGACGAAGAAAATGAAAACGAGTAGTCTCATGATGTATCTGGAAAAAAGGTAAATTTCACGGATTTGTCTTTTTAGGATTCCGTACCTCTAAAGCCGCGTATCCATTAGAGCAGCCTCAGGCCGAGCACCGCGAGCCGAGCCATATTTTGTCGGTTTTTTGGCCGTGCTCAAAGGAGCCTCAGTCTGAGCCGTGCCTTTGGCAGCGTCTCCACTTGCGCGGCCTCGGAGCGAGGCAGCCGCTCGGCCCGAGGCTGCCTCTAGTGGATACGCGGCTTAAAGGATAAAATGGAACACTTATTTATAGTATATTGTGTACAGTTATCAGCAAAGCGTGCACAAATATCTGATACGAATCTATTTCTAGCGCCGGTAGGACGTGTCAGATATTTTTGCACGCTTTGCTGTGGCTGACATTAAATGCAGGTAACTGTACGTTTGTCTGTCTACGTCCCATACTACAAAGTGCAAAATTCGAACTTCGTATCTAACCGTCCCGCTGACGCTTATATTATTAAATACGAGAGTGAGAGGGACGGTACGATACGAACTTTGATTTTAAGCAGTGAAAAAATCAAACTTTAAACTTGAAGTTTGATTTTTTCACTTGACTTAGAAGTCAACGCCATCGAAAGATAGAATCATTAGAAACCACAGACTACTAAGAGATACTAACGTAGAAACGTTATGTTATGTATACATGACATGCATGAAAAGGTGATACAATCGCCATACTTAACTGAATAATCTATAAGTAGCAACTTGAAATTTGGCATGAAGGTAGCTCTTAAGTGCACAACTAAAGCCGCGTATCCACTAGAGGCAGCCTCGGGCCGAGCGGCTGCCTCGCTCCGAGGCCGCGCAAGTGGAGACGCTGCCAAAGGCACGGCTCAGACTGAGGCTCCTTTGAGCACGGCCAAAAAACCGACAAAATATGGCTCGGCTCGCGGTGCTCGGCCTGAGGCTGCTCTAATGGATACGCGGCTTTATAAGAACAGCGTGAAATCTTATTTTTTTATGTCTGTCTTAGATAATATTGTAAGCTGCCAGATTGATGGTCCATTCCGGACTGATGACAAATTAAAATGAAATGGACTCAATTATATTCGTCAATCCCACTCTTGAATGTCAGGAAACCAGAATGAGGAACTAGCCTGACGCCGCAGTGACGTACCATCAGCCAAATATATGGTCTTCCACCCTAAAGTTGATAATCGCTTGCATGTCATAAAACAATAATGCCAATAGACGTGTCTGTCAACTTGAAAGTTCGACTCTAGCGACATATTCATTTGATAGGAACTTGTTTAAAAATTAATAGACCACTTATTTGGCTGATGGTACATACAGTCGGTGCCCTAACATAAGTAGGTATCCACTTTTCTATGCAATTAGTATGAAAAAGTGGATACATACATAAGTTAAGGAACCGACCGTATCTAATTCATGTCTATATAATAAACGAGAATTCGATCTATCTAATTAATTGTCGGGAAGCCGTGGTGGCCTAGTGGGGAAGCCGTGGTGGCCTAGTGGTTTGACCTATCGCCTCTCAAGCAGAGAGTCGTGAGTTCAAATCCCGGCTCGCACCTCGATGAGTTTTTCTAAATTCATGTGCGGATTACATTTGAAATTTACCACGAGCTTTGCGGTGAAGGAAAACATCGTGAGGAAACCTGCACAAACCTGCGAAGCAATTCAATGGTGCGTGTGAAGTTCCCAATCCGCACTGGGCCCGCGTGGGAACTATGGCCCAAGCCCTCTTGTTCTGAGAGGAGGCCTGTGCCCAGCAGTGGGACTTATATAGGCTGGGATGATGATGATGAAATGTCTTGAAGTTGACGGTCAATGTTGGAAAACAGTGTTATCGATTATTTTATTATTTCATGTTTAATGTAAATAACAGTTATTCAGGTCAAGGTTATAGGTACAGACAAATATACTCGCACGCATATAATATACAACTTCTATTCCGTGGGCATAACTGTATACTTATCGGGATTCATTATTCACATCTATCCTACTATGTAGGTAATATTTATTCGGCATAAAAACAAAGAATACATCAGAATGACCTAAATAAAGTACTTATGACATTAGAACTAAAAGTAATACTAATGACAAGGTTAAACGGAGGAGAGATAATTAATTTACGTTACCAGTTACGTAGGCTAGTTACGCAGAAAGCATCTGTTAATGTCGGATGCAGGGCGCAATGTAAAGTTATTGACAAACACTGCCGACATCCTTTTCAAGTCTTCTTGGAATATAATGACTTCAGACTTATTCGTGCTGCAGCAAGAAGAATGAAATAAAAAGGCCAATGTACAGGTATCGTGTGCAGTTTTCAGTAATCTTCTGTTCACGGTGGACGAGAAAAATGTTAATTAAATATTATATCCTATTTAGTGCTGTAAAGATGGTGGTAAGTTTGTCAATTTCCTCTCATGAGTAAAAAAGTTGGGCCTGTTTTTTTGGTCAAATAGAAAAAAAACGAATTTGCCAATGACCATTAGGGCTGGTGCATTTCTCGCTCAACGTATTGGGATCACGATACAGCGCGGAAATACAGCCAGCCTTATGGGCACTCTTGCGCAGGGACCAGACTTGGACTTGGGGGAAATCCTATCCTAATTATAAATGTGAAAGTTTGTGAGTGAGTATGTTTGTTACTCCTTCACGCTGAAACGGCTGGACGGATTTGGATGAAATTTGGCAAAAAGTTAGTTTATAACCTGGATTAAAACATGGAATACTTTTTATTCCGATATTCCCACGGGATAGGGATAAAATCTTGAAATAACAACCGCTGGGCTAAGAGTCATGAAATTTGATATGTAGGATGCTTTTAGGGAATTCCCACGAGAATTTAATAAAATTCCGTTATTTCAATTCAACTGCTGTATCTAATGATTTACGCGTGCGAAGCCGCGGGTAAACGCTAGTGTATAATATAGTTACGTTATTTTTATGATAATTGTAACTATATACATAAAACTATCCTAGACCTCAAATACTACCTAACACATAAAACACATTTATTGTGCATTACTTACAATTCTTGCTTTAATTTCCCACGACACTTATTTAAATACACAATTAAGTTTAAGTACGCAACACTTCAACTAAAGCTGTCACTAGAATATTCCCGATAACATAACTGGAGCATTATCAGTAAATAAGCAGTAACTCTATCAATATCATAAATATAGTGCTACTAATATTAGGTACAATACTAGTATGCTAGTATGTGCGTGCATTATGTATCCTGCCTTTTCGCAGAATTATTGTTTGCCAAATATTCCACTTCCCAACTCTCAATTTTCTCCGAAACCTAAAATTTTTCTCGGTGTATTTTCTTATTCTTTTATAGAACACAGTAGGTTAGGTTAGATTTGTTGTATGAAAGTGCCGAAAAAAATATAGTTTCAGAGAAAATCCTGAGTTGGGAAATGAAACAGTTTGGCAAATGAAACATTTGGGAATCTTGAGTTGGGAAAAGGCAGAACCGTTTAAAATTCCTTCACGCTGACATTTGGATTTGAATGAAATTTGATAAGTATACAGATAGCTGGATGTCTGGAATAACACGGCTATATTTTGCTATCTCAAAATGAGGGCTATCGCGTATGAATTCTCCGCTAGAGGCGCTAGTGTAGCGTGAGGTCTCCGAAATGTCAAATCTCATAGTTTTTGGGTGAGCTACGCGGGTTTATTTATAATTAGAATAATTTTGTGAATATTTTGCATTACCTGAAATTAATTATGGCAATTATGCGTTACGGGACAGTGAATGTCTGTGTTCTGAGACAGTTTTGTCTTTCGGAAACTTTTGTCCTCCATCTTTTTTCCGAACAAAACGGGACTACGCAACACAGTGGTTGCTCGATATTTTTATGGTACGGTTTTAAGGTGTATTAATTAATTAATCTAAACTTGGTTTACACGCCCTTAATAACAGACTTTGAAAGCCACATTTATAAACCTCACGCAACAGTGGCGCCATCTAGAAAGACAAAAAAAACGATAGCCCTCATTACAAAAAATAGGGATAAAAATCCAAAATTGCAACCACTAGAATTAGAAATGTGACGATAATGAAGTAACAGTAACTAAACACGTTGTAGTTTTTGGGAATTCCCGAGGTAATTTTTGAAATTTTAAATCTTACCTTAAAAGTCTGTTGATGGTGTAAATCACTGTACGACGGACATGCCGACTGATATCGTAAACTAGATCGTTCCTACTGCCCTTTCGAACAAATTAGGTCCTCCCCCTAGTGATGTGAATGTTGCATTCGCAATCAGGGAGGGAGGAGCGAATACTCAAAGTAATTAATGCGTTTAAGGGTAAAACGGAAAATTGGATCCCATAGCGGGGTGTCTTAAGCTTTTTGCAGTCACGGACAACTTTCACAATTTAAACAATTCCACGGACCCTGTCAAAAATATCTTTGGAAATTTCCTAAAAAAAGTTTACAGACTGACCTACTGCGGACCCCTGATACACATGCTACGGACCCCTACCCCACTTTAAGGAACCCTGCCTTATAGGATCACTCGCGTGTCATTCCATCTGTCACACCTATACCGGCTATACCCCAAAACGAATGAACCGAATGGGTTGAAGTTAAAGAATTTTTTCGATAAAACAGAGTTCTCAACAGTTCAAGCTATTGTTAACAGCGACGGTGACCTAGGAGGGATTTTTTATTTATAGGTTAGGCTAGGTTATATATTTTTTGTACATAGTCATATTTTTAAATGTTTAATGTATTGTGTTTTATTGCTTTTTGTTATAAATAAATAATACACTTAACTTGTTAATTAATATTTATGTTCTTATGCAGGTCACACGTTGTATACTCAGTCGCGAGTATGGAAGATTTAGGAACATCACTAGACCTTCGTGACTGGTATTGAACGTACCGTTCAGGTACCACTGTGTACCATTGAACCACCATAATTATCTTTGTTTTTCGAGTTTGCACCCTAATCTACCAATAATATGGTTGAGAATTACAGAGTTACATCATTACAAAATATTTAAAAAGCATTTACAGATAGTTCAACTCAGTTGTGCGCGCGGCTTTATGTGTGCGTGCGCTTGTAAATATACAACTTTCATTTGTGTGGCACTGACGCGGCAGTCGTCGTCCGAGCAAGACTGTCGCGCACACCAAGTCACTGTATATTTACAAGCGCACGCACACATAGGGCCGCGCGCACAACTGAGTTGTACTATCTGTACCTACTCGTGATCTCGTCCGTGTGAACGAATCTGACAAACAATTTATTAAATCAGGCGTTACTTTGCCGAGGTCCATATCAATGAACTAAAAAAAATTCTTTGCTCACCCGCGACCTTATGATAGCTAAGTTTATGCAAGATGTGCGTGTACGTGGAAGATAATGTGTGTGGTAGCATGGTATACGGTTGTGTTGCTTTGAAGATGAGCTCTGGTTGAGTTCGAAACGTGTTGGTGTAGTGTGGTGGTGGTGATAGATGGGTTTGTGTGATTTGGTGTGTTCTTACAGTGTGGAGGTGGAGGAACTGCATGAACACGCATATCTTGCATAAACTTAGCTATCATAAGGTCGCGGGTGATCAAAGAAATTCTTTTAACTTTCATTGATTAACTGACAGTTGAAAGAAAATTTCACGATTTGACTATATTCTCATAGGATTTCCTGGAAACAATGTCATAGTCTTCATTACTTTGTATGGAGATCGTTCCAGCCTATATATGTCCCCCTGCTGGGTACAGTACAGGCCTCCTCTCAGAATGCGAGGGCTGGGGCCGTAGTTCCACGCGGACCCAGTGCGGATTGGGAACTTCACACACACCATTGAATTGCTTCGCAGGTTTGTGTGGGTTTTTCACGCGGTAAATTTTAAATGTAATTTCACACACGAATTTTGAAAAACTCAGAGGTGCGAGTCTGGGTTACCTACCAACGATCCTCTGCTTGAAAGGCCATGGTCAAACCACTAGGCCACCACGGCTTGATCAAGAACACCCGTGACCTGGCATTTTACATGCGTATTATACATCATCCTGATCCCGTGAGAATATCAAAACAAATGTACATAAATGATTATGCAGGTATAATAATAATTAGTACCCGGGCGAGCGAGCCTCGCTCGGACTAAAACTCTATAACAAGCGTTTTCCCAGAGATAAGACCAAGCTAGATCGATTTGTCATCCCCGAAAACCCCTATATACCAAATTTCATTCAAATCGTTGGAACTGTTTCCGAGATCCCGGAAATATGAAGAATTGCTCGTTTAAAGGTATTAAATAGATATATAATATTAGATACTTTTCAAACTTCATTCAATTTAGATCCAGCAGTTTTAGCGCGAAAGATTAACTACTTAATACATACACAGCCACACACATACACCAGCAGTCATAAACTTTTGCATTTATAATAATTAATCTTTCCTACTAATAATTATACGCAGAAGTTTATTCGGTACCTACTGTGTTTGTTTCCTACGTAAGATTTACTTAACTACTTACCCTAAGTTTCTTAGATACTATTATTATCATTGTACCCTAATTTAAACCCTCTTCATTTAACACAAACCATGGTGCAGCTGTCGTATATTGCATCGTGACAACTACAACTTTCTTTATAAAGGTAATGTAAACAGAAATTAAAACAAATACTCACTATTTTTTTTGAAGAAGGAAAGAACGAAGGAAAAAAAAAAACCAGTCATTTGCGCACAAAGAACTACTACTTACTTACCTAAATTATATAAAAACACACCATGTATCTATCTATTACATCACATCACAGCCATGTGAAAGTGTGTAACACTTGTGTGTCCACAGACTATAAACAAATATACAATTATAATTTTAAAACTATAATTCTAACAGTTTTCAAAATGTTAGAAAACCGCGGGAAATTATTGTGTGTTGTGGTACTTTCATGAAATGCCAATATTGAAAAGCACTCATGAAATGAGGGCGCCACTTTCTTCGTAACTGTCACATTTCTAATGTGCACAATACTTGAATGAAATGAAATTATGACAACAATTTCTACATGCAAATTTTTAATACCTAGGTATATATTTATTATTATTATTTCTTCGGTTTTCTTTTATAATGTACGCTACGTTGTATAAATAATTGCTTATAAATGACCTTGTGCTGCCATTGCTAATTATTATATTCCACTTGTTAAGCGTGTGCCACATTGTCATAACACCGAGAACGCACATATTACGTTAGAGTGAAGGCTTGGTGAAGGCAGGTTATTACTTGCCTTTTCTGTTACGTGCGTTAGAACCTTGTTAGAACATAAACGCTTCGATTCTAGACATTTTCGGTAAACCTAGACATGACAATGTTGTTATGTTCTAATTCGTGCTCTGTGTCTATCTTTGCGTCTACAGAATTCGAGTCGAAGGATTTAAATAAGTATAAAAATAATAATTTAAATGTTATTATATTTAATAAAACAACTAAAAATGCTAAAAATGTTATCATTTAACACGTTCATACTTGGAGCAATCTTTAAAACCGTGTTGTTACTGTCATGTCAAGTGTCATTTTCACTGTTGTCTGTCTGTCTTGTCATTTATATTGCAATGCAAACAAAATGGGGTGCCAACTTAGGGGTTTTACCCCTATATTTAGGGGGAAAATAAGGAGCATGGGATTTTTTAGGGGCTTAATATTTTTAGGGGTATATTTAGGGATTTTTCCATACCATGTTTGTGTGATATAGGATACTAAACCCCAGCCCAGCTCAGGCATAGATTGAAGAAACTGTGGAAGTAGGTGATCGTATTCTTTTTATTTTTATTTAAGTGGTAACGGTAACTAAGAACCTATATTATTTATGTATGTATATATTGTTGTTTATTCAGTGTATTTATTTATATGTTATAATACCTTTTCCTTTCTTCTCACTGTGCATAAATTACTGTTCGCCTATCTTTAAGTTTTCCTTTCCTGTTTAGGTTAGCTTGAAATAAACCCTTTTAGGGATAAGTTCGCCTTTGTACTCTTTTGTTTTGTTGTTTTCTTTTTGTATTATTTTTGTGTTTTATGTACAATAAAGTATTTACATACATACATACATACTAAATAATTACTGAAATGGAACGTTCTCGATACCGCAGTGTATCCCACTCTGTATTGCTCGAACTCGTAAGTGCGACTGAGAAAGAAATACTCGAACGAACGTTTTGATTTACGTTGCTGTGATTTGTAACGCGGTTGAACAATCTTTTGCGGCTTTTACGCTATATTTTGATTCTTGAGTCTGTGGCACCTGGTGAGTGACTGAGTGTTGTGTTGGCAAAATCAAACTGATCCTAAGTAATCTATAACTTTAATTATTAAAGAAATTGAGACATAATTTGTTTTATTTTATAGGGTTTTTTTTCCAAAAAAAAATGTAGGGGGTTTTAACTTGAGCTCTAGGGGTAAAAAAAAATGGAGTTGGTAACACTGACAAAATAAAATGTCAATTGTCAAAAGCTCCGAAACTTCTTGCGAGCGAGTGCCGTGCCGAGCCGATCGCGATCATTGATTCGTTCGGCCTTCGCCACAAAATCGCACGTGAATGTTAGCGTTAATTATGTACTAAAAATAATCTAAATAAAAAATAAAACAAACAGTGCGAAACTTTTACAGTAGACATACAACACCCTATAAAGATCTCCAAAATGAACTAAGCACGACAAGTGTTTAGTTCGCAAAGTGGTTTTCCCAAATCAATAAATTAACTTGTAATTTCGTATAATTTGTTGCCGCACGTGATTTTTGAAGGTATGTAAGATATTTGTTGTTTACATTTAGTGTTTGTACTTTGAAAGTCGGTATTTATAGTTTTGATATGTAATTTCCGCCCCCTAGAAACAAGTGTAGTGCCGCGGCGAACGCTTTTCTTTAAAAAAAATCTATTTGTTTAACGTAATCTTAAATATTTAAAGCTGTATTGTGCATCTAAGCAGTTGATGAGGTGAAGCATTTCATTAAATAAGTTGTTGTAGTTGAGGAAAAAAATTAAGTACAAATATCACACTATTTTCCTTCTTATTTTATTTAACCCGTAAATGTAGTGTAGTGTATACTAGCTTTGTTAATTTAATGAATTTATAAAATTACTCTGAGTACTTAAAGCTAAAATTATTTGTGATTTCCTATGCAAATAAGTTAAAGAATTTTTGCACAACACAAATTTATTTTCTGTGTATGGTCACAATCGTTAATTTGGGACCCATTTTGTGAAAAAGTCCTTCGAATTGTCATACAAAATGACAGATATTCGATCTTTTTTTTTATATAAATGGCGTTCTCCAAATGTCTGCTATTTAAAATGTGTACAATCTCAGGAAGTCGCCTATGCATAATGTTTACATTCCTATAATATTAGCATTAACATAATTTCTGCTTTCCCGTTATGTTCACTTTTTTAAATAGGCTATAGTCTTGTTATGTTTGTTTTCCCATGTCTGCTTTTTAATATTTTTCGTTCTCAACCGGTTTCGTACCCAAACGAAGGGATTTTCGTACTTTAGTTTTTTACTAAAATCAATGCTAAAAAAATCCGAAAGTAACTCAGACTGTCTGTCTGTTACTCTTTCACGGCTAAACCGCTGAACCGATTTAGATGCAATTTGAAGACCATGATTGGAGACATTTTGGGAATAAGACTTTTCTGGAATGCCAACGTTATAAGAAGGCGGATATTTTGAGGTTGCAGACATTTTGAGAATAAGCACTTTCTGAAAAGCGAACATTATACAAAAACTGCCATTCTTGGAGGCAGGCAATTTTAAATATCTGACATTTTGAGAAGCTGACATTATGCAAAAGGCGTGTTGACATTCTGAAAAGCAGACATTTTGCGAAAAATACACTTTAGAAAAACGGATATTTCAGGCCTGAGCCAAATTTATTTTCTGTGTACGGTCACAATCGTTAATTTGGGACCCATTTTGTGAAAAAGTCCTTCGAATTGTCATACAAAATGACAGATATTCGATCTTTTTTTTTATATAAATGGCATCTGTCCAATGGGACAATTTTGCCAGCGTCAAGGTTGAGAGCTACAAATGATTCTGAGTTGGTCCGTCGTTTTTTTTTTTTATTCGATCTTAAATTGGTTCCGAATTAACAATTGTGACTGCACTTATGGACTATAATGTTAGCATTATAGCTCATAATGAGGTACTGTTAAGTGTGAGTTCATGCCTTTTGATCTTGTGTCTACAGTATGTTAATTTGAATCCTTTTAGGTATTTATACAACAATGCTAGGCACTCAACAACAACTAACTATTGTAGGACAATAGGTATTGTACTAAAATAACAGTCAAATCATTGCAACATGATCAGCCTGTATACCAGGGGTCTGCAATTAGTTTTAAGTAGGGTCTGAGAATGCTGATTAAAATTTTATCAAGGTCCTGGTCTCTTGGACCACAGGACAGAATAACAAACAAGAAAAAGTTGATCAACCTATATACACTATACAACAAAAGTAGCTGAGTAAGTAAATACTCAAAGACTTTGCGATCCAAGGCTAGGCCTTCCATGGTCTGGATACGGACCACGGTCCGTCTATTGTCGACCCTTGCTGTATGAATGTTTCACTGATGGCCTTTATTTTTATTGATTTGATTGTTTTTTAAATTAATATAAATTAAAAGTTATAAAAAAATATAGTAGAAACTTTTTGTTTGTGGCTGTTGACGACACCTGATTACCTTGGTAGACGAAGATTTTATTTTATGCACTAGAGCATAAAAAGTAATTTTATGTCGCCTAGATCCAACATAATCACACAACATAAACTTTACGAGCATGAGAAGTGAAAAAATTTTTTTTTTTATTTCAGATTTTTTATTTCAATGGTAAGTTATAGTAGGTACTTTGCGAACTCTACATTTTGAGATTAAAACCTCAATTTGAAGGCATGCTCTTTCCACAGTTTTAACGGAGAAATCACTGATTTACGATGTACCATTAAAACCCCCAACACACAAAAAAACGCCGCCAAAAAAGACAACTAAAAAGTAAAAAATAATTATGCACTACCTAGCTGTTGCCCGCGACTTCATCTGCGAAGAATTCGTTTATCCGTATTCCGCGGGGACTATGCTGATGCCGTACCTGCTCGGGCGGCTATATAATATGTCTTGAGTAAAATGGCTTGTTTTATGCTCTTGTTGTGCAATCTATTATTTTTGACTTTTAAATAAATGGTAACCATAGTAATTGTTTCTGATTATTAACTTTCAAACCACCACTATTGTGTCAGATATTGGTGCTGGTGGCTGTACAAGTCACAGTTTACAAGCGGTTGTCCTTGTTTAACAGTATGCTTTGAAAAGAGACTACCGCTTGTAAATTGTAACTTGGTAGCTTCGTGGTGCAATGGGCAACCGTGCTTGCCCTTTACCACGAAGTGCAAAACTCCGTATGTTGCCGTCTCGCTGACACTTATGTCATTATACGCGAGTGAAAGGGACGGTGCGATACGAACTCCGATTTGCGAGTTTCGTAGTAGCCCTTTTGTTCTGGCCTTCTTTTTTTTCTGGCATC